>NC_082668.1:64220996-64522771 GCF_025265405.1 Mesoplodon densirostris
AGCATGTTGATAACCTACAAAACATTTTATGACTATGTGAAGCTGGAGAGACAAACTGAAGAGGTAAATAAGGAAGAGTTAAGTACCCATGATAACACAGTAAAGATGATGTCTCTGGGAAGGAAATACATGATTAATGACCAAGTAAGTGGTTCAGGCTATGCTTTAAGCCAGTTAACAGGATAAGTATTTATATGGGTTCCTAATGTTTTATATTTAAAATTTTTCATTGCATAATTTTTGATATATAATTTGAAACACATTTTGGCCAAATTAAATTGAGACGCTAACAATGGAAAATGTTTCAAATATAGACCTCCAAGCAAAATTTTGTAACATGCTCCATGTCTCAGGACAATGCCACGAGAAATTCCATTGCCATGTACCATGCATGAGTCCCACATTTTTGGGAACTCTAAGGTCCCAGAATTGCAGAGAGAGGAGCTATATCCATAGACACCAAGGAGAAAATGAGTAGCAAAAGTGAGCTACACAAGCAAAAAATGTACTGCAGATTGAATTAGAAATACAATTTATCAAAATCCAGAGGCGGCTTCTAAACTCTAGCTGAATCTTCAGTATTTTGATATGTCACCTATTAAACTGCAGAGAGGCATATGCCAATTCTTATGTGGTGTACAAAGCCTCCAAATAACTATTATATTATCCATCATCATTATCACAAACATTATTATGAGAGACCTCTTTATTTCCTTAAAAGGGAATAAGTGCTCTTATGGAAAATGACCGATTATAGAATTGGAAATGGCTACGTTGTAAGAATTTGCACCTCTTGGATGAAGCATAAAGCACACATCTTGATGTTAATGGTCATGGAAGATTCTGTGTTGACATCTGTCTGGAATTATTTACCAGTTCTTGCTGACCAAATTCCAAATTAAGAGGCTCCATTTGCTGGCTCAAACTTACCCTCTATCTTAATTATGAATAGTGTCCACCTTTACTATTTATGATCTATTATAAGATATGTGAACTTTGATGGACTTAGGTAAGATTTTTTTTTTAATTCTACTTCCTCTTCTTTTGTTCAGGTACTCATCTTTTCTTGATAGAATTTCTACCACAAATCCCTAAACAATATTCACAGCAGCTTTCTTTACTCACTTTAAGCCATACTCCTGGGGCTGGCTGCCAGAGAAATCATTCTAAAATTCAAATTGGTTTCCTAGTTGTCCACTTTTTATAATTCCTCCATGACTCCCCATAAACTTTAGAAAAAAAAGTTCGAAATCTTTACTATAACTTTCAAAGCTCTCCACGATCTGGCCCCTACTTATCTTGTTAGCCTCAGGTCTCATGCTGCATCTAAGCTCTGTGGATTCTGGAAACATACCTACAGGTATCAGACTCTGCACTCCCTCCTTTTGTTGGCTTTTCAGAAACTATTCTGTTTACCAGGAATGCTCTATATGTAGCCACATCTCCTAATTTTTCTTCCATCAAACTCATACCTTCCCTGTAGATGACCTGTCCTCCAAAGACCATTCCTAATTGCTCTCCTCAAAATCTTGGTGGACATGTCCTTCTTATGTGCTCTCATAATACCCCGAACTATCACAATTATACACTGAGGGAAATTGTCTGTTTGTTTCTCTGCTTACCCAATTAAGTTCAGTAATTAGGTTATATTCCTCTTTGTACTTCCAAGGCCTAGGCTATTGTGTGGCAAAAAGCAGTATTTGTCACAGTTGAACTCTCTGTCCTTGAAATATCTTCTCTTAGTTTATTTGGCATCATACTTTCAAGGGACAACCTTTTGTCTTAGTTTTCTGCCCTCCTCCTCACCATTTCTTACTTGTGCAGTTACTCAGGGTGCAGTCTTTGATCCCTTTAATATCTGCAATTATCTAGTTGGTTTTATTCAGGATCATGGTTTGAAATTATTCTCTCCATGCCACATGCACTCAAATCTCTACATCTAGCCTTGACCACAGCTCTCCAGACTTGTACATCCAGCTGCCTCCTTGATGTCTCCATTTGAATGTTTAATGTGTATCCTAAACCATCCAAACAAAACAAGAATACTTGTTTTCTTCATCAAAATCTGTTCTCTCTTGGAATGTCCCATCGTTATAAACAAACCACTCCAACCACTTAGTTGTTCATGGCAAAAATCTAGGATTCATTCTTGTTTCCTATTTAAACTCAACCCAGTGAAATCATCATTATGACCTCTTGGCCCTACATCAAAGCAACCTGAATACATCTGCCTTTTTGTATCTCCATTAAACCACCCTGGTCAAAGTCACCGTCATCATTCTCTGAATACTGTAATAATCTTTTAGTTGGTTATGTCAACCATGTCAATGAAATTATGTCAATGAAATCACACCATTTATCTGTTCAAAGCTTTACAATAATGTTCATTCTATTTAGAATAAAATGTTGATATCTCATTTTGACTTAATGCACCTGCACGGTTCAACCCCTTCCAAATGCACTGGTCCTGTCTCATCACATACCCCTCTTTCTACTTTGCTTCGGCCATACTGTTCTTCTTTTACTTTCTTGGGAATGTTAACTCAGTTTTGCTCTACAGGTTATGCCCCTGTTGTTTCCTCTATCTAGAAGATTCTTGCTCTTTATCTCCATATAGTTTTCTTCTCTGTCATTCAAATTTCACCTACTTGCCAAGGCTTTTTCTAACTGCCATTTCTAAAAGTAGCCACTTAGTCATTTGCTATCACATTGCACTATTTTAACACTCTGCAAAACACCTATCATTACCATATGTTTCTGTTTGTTAATCAATATTTTGTATATCTTCTTTAAACTCATCAAAATTCTAACTTCATCAGAGCATAGGACTTGCCTATCTTCTTCATTGCAGTGTCTCCAGCACCTAGAACTGGGTATCAAACAGTAGAAACTTAATGAATACATGTTAGACAAATGAATAGCAATCCCAAAGAAAATCCAGTTTGAATGAGTGAAACTTAGAACATCATGAATTTGAGGGTTGCTACTAATATATGAGGAATAGAAGTTACCATGTTTTTTCAAATTTTAGAGAGACTGGTGGTATCAATGAGCAAGCATTAAAAAAAGTAGATTGCTAGCGTAGTTAAGGACCTTACAAAGTATCTGTTGTCCTCCTAAGAAGTGCTGACGAAGCCAAATCTTCTGTTCCGACTACTTTTTTCCAGAGAAAAAAAGCCAGAGAATTAGAAGTCAGAGAGGAAACAATAGCATAAATGACAAAACATTCAGCTGTCCATTACATACACTAACAGACTTCTGAATAATGTTCTCTCTAATCTCAGAAATCCTAATGAGCAGTTCCTAGTTAACATGAGCCTATGATAAGATTACTTGGTTTATTTTAG
Source organism: Mesoplodon densirostris (assembly GCF_025265405.1). Lineage (NCBI taxonomy): Eukaryota > Metazoa > Chordata > Mammalia > Artiodactyla > Ziphiidae > Mesoplodon > Mesoplodon densirostris. Next base: position 64,224,344 of record NC_082668.1, read on the forward strand.
ACACAGATCCACCTTAAACTTCATGTTTTCCTTCCTTGAACTTTCACTTGGAAATTATTTTATTCTCCCACAGAAGAGGTTTAGGTCAAAACCTTGCCATTTCACCATTTATTTATTCAGGAAATGTTTATTAAGAACTTTTTATGAAACTTGAAGTATAATAAAAGATGTAAAACATGAGTATAATGTTTATCATATGGGCAGAACAATTGTATAGAGGGTGTTATAAGTACCAAATAAATGCTAGGAAACTTCGGAAGAGGGAGGAATTATGCCCTAATGATGGATCAGTAAGTATCACGTATTGTAATATCAAGAAAGCTGGGATTTGAAGTATGCCCAGAAATTTACCATGTGCATAGAGCAGCAGAAGAAGTAGGAGGGGGAGGAGGAGGAGGGGGGAAAGGGGGAAAGGAAGGAAGAGAGGGAGAAAGGAAGGGAAGAGAAGGAGAAAGGAAGGTATAGAGGGAGAAGGCATTTCGAGAAAAAAGAGCAATTTGAGCAAGGTATAAAAAAGGATTATCATGGGGTATGTGCACTATTTTAAATTAGTAGTTTCATTCCAATGAGGCACTGCGGGGCAAGGAGGGGAGTAGGAAGTAAGGATAGGAGGGTATTCTTTGGGCCTTCTATAACTCTTATTCTTTCTGTATATACCAGCAAGAAATTGATAGAGCCTGGATTATGAAGATAGACTTTCCTAGAATGTATCTTGGCTCCTCATGTAAGACTTCAAGGATCTTAGGTGATTTTTGCAAACACCTCTAGTTCTAAGTTGCCTTATATATAAAGTGGGAATAATCATTCTTACCTTTTAAAGAATTTATCCGTGGAGTCACAATCACAACTGTTTTTTGGCTTAAATAGACAAATGTTCTAAGGATCAATGACAGAATCTGTAAAACATCAGGCACACACTAGGCACTTAATAACTGTTAGCTCCCTTACCACATCCTTTTGTGGATTTCCTGATTCCTTCTGGAAAATTCCTTATTCCACATTTCCATGGGTTTTTCTTTTACCCATCTTTCAATATTCTGAAATATTTTTTGAATGACCAATTGAATGAAAGGCTGATTGTCACAAATCTGTCCTTTAAATTCCCTAGGCATTTTATCTGAGCCTCTTTTGTGGTGGTTTTCACTCTCTACCTTGATTACAGCAGCACAAATTTTGCCCTTATTTTGTGTTAAGTTCCAATTCCTATTGTGTATCCTCACAGCATCTAATACAGTATTTTTCAAGCAGTAGATCCTATATATATATACATGTTGAATCAGTTTTTCTGAATAGTTCTTTTCTTATGTAAAACTACTGAAAAATCATTTAGATTGTGGAAAATCTATACAATTATGTCTAGAACTTTACCTAATAAAGTATATACTTTGCTAAATCAACTACATAGTACAGTAAAAAGATATGAATGTTCTTAATTTCTAGTTAACAAATTTATATCATTCAAACTACCTGAAGTCTATTGCCTTTTTATAACTATTAGAGAATATACATGAAAAATTTCATACATATATAAAAATTGGATCTCAGAAATTTCATATACATATGAAATTTAGATCTCAGTTCAGTTTCTATCACACCCACATAATAGAAATCAAGATCACAAATCCATTATAACAATAATTTTCATATCTAATAAATGTTTCAAAAGAAAAATAATCTCTACCTTAAGGTCCAAGTTATAGTGTTGATAATAAACTTAAAACATCAAAAATTATGCATTTCAGGATCATGTTGCTTTTTTCCTTGTGAATTTTCTTTAGCAAATATGATATAATGGTTATTAGAATAATGCTATAAAAGTGAAATCTTTATATTTTAGTTTATCATTTGAAGATTTTTCAAACAGGCTTATAGAAATTCAAACTTAAAACAAATTTTAAATCTTTATTAAAAAACACCAATCAAAAAAATTCTTGTCAGATTATTATTTATTCTTTCTGAAAATTAAAATAAAATACATAAAGTATGACCGAGATATTTCTCTGTCTTCAGCAACTTCTTTTAACTCTATCTGCAGTCCTAGTGTTTACTGGATTTCTCTTAAAGATATTTTTTAAAGTGTTATTTATGTTCTTCACATAATAGGCAGGTTCATGGTACTTGTAATCAACTCCAAAAATGCTTACTGTAACCAAGATGCAGTATTAATATTGTTTAGTTATACCTTTTGTTTTCAAATAGAATGAAACGTTGAAGAAAAAAAAAAACTGCTTCAATTGATTAGACATTCCATAGCAATCTTAACTTCCTTTAACATTTCTTTTCCATCTCATGGGAAATGTATGTCTGTGTTTGCCACGTTAGCCTCTCCACTATTCGTGGACACTGAGGCAGAAAAAAATAATAATTTTGTTTTATCAGCTCCTCTACCTTTGCTGTCAATAAATTACCTCTTCTATCTCTTCCAGGGTCTGACCTCTTGCCCTTCCTACAGTTGAAAAATGTCATTGTATTTATCTTTATCATCGTCGCAATTTTCCTTTTATTTGCCACCTTTCCTTTCTTATCATGTTGTACTCCCTTCACTTCATTTTATAATCTTCCACATAATGTTTTGAATCTCATGCAACTTACCCTGCATATTCCTCTTCTTTATTCCTGATTATTTTTGCATTTTCTTGTTCATACTAATTGGCTGTATTTTTTTTTTTTTTTTTTTTTTTTGCTGTACGCGGGCCTCTCACTGCTGTGGCCTCTCCCGTTGCGGAGCACAGGCTCCGGACACACAGGCTCCGCGGCCATGGCTCGCGGGCCCAGCTGCTCCGCGGCATGTGGGATCCTCCGGGATCGGGGCACGAACCTGTGTCCCCTGCATCGGCAGGCGGACTCTCAACCACTGCGCCACCAGGGAAGCCCTGGCTGTATTTTTATTTCCAGTATATTTATTACTAAATGGCATTCATTGCCTTTGGGCATATATTAATTTATCTTTCAGGACTTTCCATTTGCTCCCTATGTCTTTTCTTTATATATTTCTTCTTGCAACCTCCATTTCACTTCACTTTTCTCGTATGTGTTGGTGTATTATTTTTGTTGTTGCTTTTTTAATATGCCTTCATATCTCTAATTCATGCTTCATGTATTATTAGGAAGGTTTATAAAATAAAACACTGTATGTTTTTCACAAACAGCATTAATTTGAATCATCTTAAAATAGATTTGGATTCACTGTACTGCAATTTGTCAGCCACCTTTTTTACAGCCATATTATAGGGTTTAATTAAATAAATAATTAGAAGCTAATTTTGCAAATTAAAAGAACTATATATATATATATATATATATATATACTGACCTGAGGTCAGAGAAGGGGAGTTTATTGAAAGGTGAACAAAACAATGTAAAACTTATGATTTATTTAAAGAGAGATATGTTTAGACCTTTTGAGGTATTTAACTGATAAAGTTACATATGTATATATATAATATATAATTAATCTTCATACTTCTCTATGCTTTTATGCACATAATAAGGTAATATGGTAACATTTAAATCCACATATACCTTCTCTAGGAAGACCCTTGAAAAACAGAGTATCTAATGAGGCAAGTGAAAATGTACCAAATAAATTACAGCGCCATGTGATAAATATTGTAAGATTAAATAGAATTATACTTGGCTTGTGATGGAAGCAAAGCGATACAAAGAGTGTCTTAGAAGACTCCCTGGAGTAAATGATGTCTCAGCTGAGTATCAAAGAATCACACATGCCTTGCCACCTGGAGATGAGAGGAAGGGAGTCTTTAGAGAAGATATTCCATGCTGTAACTGAAAAGTGGGCTTCAGTAGAAAGAATGGCAGGAAATGAAGTGAAAACTAAGCATATGTTTACTAAAAAATTCTGGAATTTTCTTGTAGTTCAGTGGGAGGCATTGGACATTTTAAGCAGAGAAGAGACATGATCGGATTTGATTTTAGAGTGAAAATTCTAGTACAGATGAAGAAACTGTGGGCTTGGAGGCACCAAGACCACTTTGGATAGTAAAATAATAACATTGATGAAAGAGAATGAGACCCCAAAGTAAAGCAGAAACTGAAAGGAATAGTCAGAAAATATATGAGTCAGTTAAAGGGTTCAGTCAAGAGAACATGGGAACACCTGGGCACAGGTGCAGGCAAAAGTAAGGGAGACAACATTTTTCTGTAGAATTGAGGACCATCCACTTAATTTAAATTAGAAAAATAAAGCTTTGAAGTGTCTGTCCATTAAGTCCAATTTCATCCAGACAGATTCTCCAATTTCCATTGACTACCTCTTGACAGTAGTTAATGAATTATGATTAACAATTGATTGAATTAAAATATGGTCAACCAGGAAAATAAAAATAGCTAAATATTGGATTAATACTTTATTGCATAAATGGTGACACAACCAGACTTCCTAACACTCAGCAAGGGAGACCCCCCCAAAAAAACAATAAAAAACATTGCACATACATTCATGCAAAATGAACACTGATACTAGTAAATTCTAAAAATGGCAGAATTTGGTTCTAAATCAAATGCAATTTCCACATTTGCATACTATGTTAGAAAGCATCTTATAACTATGTTCATAGTATATTGTTCAGTTCATTTCCATAATCTAATTCAGTGATACTTATGCTCTTCAAATAGTATTCACTGATCATATTTTATCTCTTCTTTTTCCTAAATTGTGGTTCTGTGAACTATAGACCACATCAGAGTAAGATTGTAAATATCATAAATATTATGCCAATTTCCTTAAAATGGCAAATTATGTAAAATTTATTTTCTGCTTTTTCTTAGAAGAACCAAAAGCAGATAGACCTTTGAGCTTAAAAGTGGATTTTAATATCTTTTCAATACATAGCATAAATTTTAAAAATCCTTTAATTTGTTAAAAAATAATCATTTTGACAAGGTAATCATGTAATATAGAGCCATTGATTTTAAACAGACTTCAGTTTGGTCAACTTTCTCATCCAAACTTGCAAAATTTCCAATATAATTGCCAGTTGAATTTGTAGTAAGGCAGGTATTTGTTCCAAAGGTAAATCCACTATTTATTCATGCTGTGTTAATTTATTATCAGTAAAATGATGATTGTGATATACTGAGACCATATTAGGAGCAAAGTACTCTACCAGGCACTTCACAAAGTATGTGTGATATACTATGTAATATTTCTATGTAATACAACAGTCTTTCAGAGAACGCACGCTTATTATTACTGTCATTTTTACTATTGTTGTTACATTTTATTTCTTTATTTCCCAGAAATTTAATGTAAGGGAGGTTATGTAATTTGCCCAATATTTATCCGCTTGTAATGTAAATCCTGGATTGGAGTCCACATCAGTCTTTTTCTAAAGTCCATGCTTATTTCCTCTGGATTATCCTGTCATAATGTGACAGTAGCACTCTCATTTGCGAAGCAGTAATAGATAACTAGGGAGCGGGCCTTAAACAAAACATTTCTTATTTGGTGCAAAAGAACTACATTATTTTATGCACCAAAAAGTTGAACTATATGAACCCCAAGAAATAATAACGCAAGTGTCGAACAACAAATAGGACTTGTGCAAAGATATCAATTTCCCCCAGATATGTTCAACCTATGTTTTTTCTTTAATATCAAATCTTTAAAAAAAGAATTTCATAAATTAATTATTTTAGACTCAAATATTTATACCCTGTTTTTTTTACTTCTTCAGCCCACTTCGAAAAACCTGTTGTATCAAAAGCCATACTGACTAATTGTAAATACTTGCAGCTTTTTTAATTATTTGAATTAGCTCTGATGTCTTATGGAATATCCTAAGAAATTTAGTGTGGCATACAGTTATTTATGAAGAAATTACATAATTAGAAGACAGCGTCTTATATGTCATTTCTAAGATTATTTGATTATATTTACTTAACCATAGTTGGAATTCTTAACTCTGACAAGTATCTGCAAACTGGGCCTTGAGTTTGTTCTAGTTATGTCCACATTTCAGAGTTACCCACAGTGACTTCCGGTTTCTTTCCCCAGTGATTCCTTTCATTTATTCTTTTATCTTCTATGGCATCATGTAAACCCATGTGAAAAGTTTAAAGTTTAGCTTTTTCATGTTTCAAAAGATTATGCAAGTTAAGAAGGCTTGTCTCCTTAATCATTCCTTTTTTCCTCCTTTGAATGTCTTGGCCCAAAGTGCCTATCAGGATATTTGCATAATGTACCTAATTTGGGAGAATAGGTTGTTGCTGGGGACGGGGGAGTGGTTTTCATTTGTTTGTTGTCTGGTGGTTGTAGAGGTGGTGGTGGTGTTTGGCACTATAGAAACCCGTGCTAGGTCTACTTTTGACAAAGAATGCTTTTGAATGTAGAAAGTAATTCAAATATCATTGATCCGATAGATTCTGAAAGACGTGTCACAGTAAGGATCAGTTGGTGAGGATCTCTTCTCCAACAGTGAAGAAAGAGTTCTGCATATTATTCAATGATCTCTAGAGTTTCTGTGTGAGATTCCAAGCTTGCATATTCTCTTTCCCTCTCTGTCTCTGTTTCTTCACACACACACACACACACACACACACACACACACACACACAAATACAAGAGAAATTGCTACATTCAGAATAGATACAGATTCTGTTTGGTTTGGTTTGGTTTGTAGCAATTCAGGCACTGAGCCAAGTATTATATTCTTCTTTGGTTTTGGTTTTGGTTTTATCAAGGCTAGCTTAAAACCAGTACAAGGATCAGTGTAGTCTCAATCTTAATTTTGGAATCCTGACTGTTAGGTCTATGAAAGGTAGGGCTTCAAACCACTGTTTTGAGAAATTTCTCCTGATTGAAACATTTTATAATCCTGATGATCTACTCTTAAGCAATCATTTATCTGTGCTACCAGTGCTGAAGACATCAATGAAAGCTTTCAATTTGTGTATCCCATTACTATGAATGTGTTCAGAAGTGACTTAATGGTTTATTCCTTAACTCAGTTTATTTTATTTCTTTGATTTTCATAAAAATGTCATTAGTCTCTCAAAAATAAAAACCAAGTATTCTGTTTCACTAATACCACCACAGCTTTTAGCTAACTCATATATGTGTATGTGTGTATAAATTCAAACTTCAAAAATTATTTGTAGATAAATTAAGATGAAAGAAAAAAAATAATGAAGACACCACATTACCTTGGGTTTTTGGGTAAATTCTTATATAAACTTCAGGTTACACATTCCAAATGGACTTGGAAATATTTTAATTGTTGTAAAAGTTAGAAGATTCTTTCTTTACTATTTTTGTTACATAATTTTATTAAGAATTTGATGAGTGATAGGAATACTTGCCTCAGAAGAAATTGCACATAAGCAGTTTCAAAGTACGGAATTTTTGAAGATCATTCATGGGGTTCCTTAGAGTCTTTGATTCCAGTGTTTTGTCAGTCAACATTTATTAAACTCCTACCATATTAAACAATTTTTAAGAGACTCCGAAAGGTGTGATGCACAAAAACAAATGACATGTTCTCAGGATTAAATAAAGGCTATGCTATTGAGGAAGATTCATACATGAGAGAACAATTATATTAAATAGATAAGATAGGACTGATAGATAAAAATAGCACATACACGGTATTTGCTGTATGCCAGACAATTTTATTATTCCTTTTATATATTTACTCATCTCATTCTCAGGACCTTATTAGTTAGGTACTGCTATTTTATCCTCTTTATAGATGAAGAAATTGAGGCACAGAGTGATGATGAAACTTGCCTAAGATAACACAAGTACTGAGAGGGAGAACCAGGATTCAAAACCAGGTAGTGTGTTTCAAGAATCTATGCTCTTAGCCATTACATTTTCTGTCTCTCATAAAAATATAACAGAATTATTAGAGCGACGTGGGATGACAAGATGAAAGAGCAATCAATTTTGTTGATAGTCTAGGAAAAGTCTCAGAGAAGCACATCAAATTTGAGTTGAGCATTGAAGGAGTAGAAGATATATAGCAGGTAGTTTGGGGTGATTTCTCCTTAAATAAAAATATGATTCACCATGCTTAGTTTCATGTTAACAAAGTTCCTTGTTTTCTAATGAAAAAGTAAAACATAATAATAATTGAGTTACTCATGAACAAGAAATCCCAGATAGATGAAACATTCTTTGGACCTAGCAAAGCTGCAAATCCATTTTACTGAGGTTAAACTGTTATTAGAATCATGGTTAGCTCTTAAAAATAGGTGCATAACAACAAATCCCAAATGTTGTGTATCTATGAGGTAAAATTATCCTGTTAATCACATCTAGCTGGATTTGTAATTTTGTTACTTCTCAAACAATTGGCAAAGGGCCCTGCAAATTAAGTTGTTGAAAGCCATTATAATGGATGAAATAAAAGCCAGTGGGTAAGAAAGAACATATTTCCTAAAAGGGAACATATTGCTTATTTCTTACTTTAAAAAAATAGGATATAAAAATATTGTAAGTGGATTATGGGATGTTGTTACTGGAATGTGCCTCTTTCATGTAGCGCCACTATTTGCCATCATTAGTAGATCCCTCCTCTTGCCAACCTCCCACCCCACTTCTTCCCCACTGTGCTCCACCCTGCCTCTCTACAATGATGATTCGTTCTTTGATTCGTCTTTGGGCTGCAGTGGTAGCTTTCACACGCCCCAACTGGAGAGTCTGCCCTGTGGCCACGATAGCTACTCATTGAAAGAGTTGTTTTCCCGAAGCAGACTAATGACTTCTCTAGGACAAGTACAATGCTTTTTCCATTTGCATAATCTCAGAATTTAACACTGTTAATAACGTGTGCCAAAACAATTGATCAATAAATGGAAGAGAAAAATGAATAGACGAAGGCCATCACAGCTTCACTACAAGAAAGAATCACTAGAGGAATCTAAATTTGTAAAATAAAGCAATGAACAAACAACAGGTTGGACAGAAAGGAAATAGGGCTAGACGTTTTGATTAGGATGTGAACCTTAAAATGTATTCTAAGTTAATTTTCTGATAAGACAGGTAGTGATATATGACATAATTTATATTTTTAAAAAAACCAAATGCTTTTTTAGCTTAAAGGCAAACATTCAGAATGGTTACACTAAAATGTGTCTTACTACTAATAATTGTATTATTAACATGATGCTGGAATCAGAACTCTCTACCTACTGGTCTTTGGAAATGTCACTGGCCTCTCTCCCTCTCTTCACCTCCCATCCTGCCATTTCTCCCTAGGGCCCTACTAAATATAAGTTTCCCAAATTCTTTTTTGTGACTTTTAGTGGTCTGAAAGTAAGTAATCTGATTGGTGATGAAAATTCAGAACAACATAGCCCAAATACCCTGGGAATCAGAGTTCTGCCAAGCACTTATGAACTAAGAAAAATATACTCTCTTACACATGTGGAATGTTGTGGAGGAAACCCTGCAGCTCACTGGGTGTTAGAACAACAGTGCAAGAGTGTCCAGTGGTGACACGCATAAAGACATGACCTCCCTGGGAGCTCCAGTGATTTAGAAATGAAATCTTAGACTGCTCTGTGGAAGTTGAAGATACTGTTTTTTTAGCAAAGCATGGAAATTGTATAGGTTTAAGGTAAAGACAGCAAACTCACCGATAACACTGCCATGGTTAAGTGTTCCTACTGAAAACTTCTATCAACACTCGAGCTCTAAAGAGTTCATTCTGGAAGCCAAGAACAGTGAAATGCCAACTAAGAACCCAACTTCTCCAAACATTCATTAAATGGATTTTATTTTTCTTGTTGATGGTTGCTTGGAGCGAGGAGTGCTTTAGCAAAGAGCAAGCCCTGCTCTAAAGAAAATGTGTTGACAAATAACAACAGAACAAGTTCACATTTTTAAATGCATTATGCAAAGAGAAAAACAAACATATCTGCTATGGCCTACAGTGCGTATGCATTCATTCTCATCTCTAATATCTTCAACCTCTACACTTTCCATTGGGTACAATGAGAACTGATTTTTAGAATCATGACTGCTGGGTACAGTAAGTTTCTTACCATTACAGATACATTCCATTGTACAACCCTTCAAAATGCTAAAAGTAGAGAGAGGAACTAAAACATTTTAAAGATAAATTTAAATTATAAGACAGAAAGTAGAGAACTTTTCATTGACAGTGAGCTAATCAATTAACCAAAATTCCTCATTCCCAGAACACTCTATATAAATTTGTAAATTTCGATTTTACTTAACTTGGATTGTTTGTAGCCTGTCGATGGTGTTTCCTGAAGTGTTCAAGTCTATCAATCACCACTGATAGAATTCACTCATTGACACCTACTCTGTCTGGCAGGGGTGAGGTATGTGTGGGGAATAGAACTTCTAAAATCATGATCCTGACCATGAGGAGGGCTTTCTAGGCTATGGGCTAAGGGGATTTATTTTGATTAACTTCAGGTGTCTATATGGTAAGCCTTAGAAAACATAGAATAAAATTCAGGACTTAATATGTAGCAGGGAGGCTGACACTAAGCATTAGAAAATCTGATCTTCACTAGATTGCTTTTAAAGGGTATTCCATAGGATATCTATCACTAATATTGTAATATTTTAACTTTCTAATTTAATTTAATAAAAATTAGAACTCTACTTCCCATTTTCTTCTAGCTACAACTTTCTCACTTTGTATTTCTTTTTGAGCTTATAAAAAAGATAAAACTGATCTAAGTGCCAATTTAATATTTTGAAATGTTGGATATTTAATTTGATCAAACATACTTGCCCACTCTTCAAAAACATTCTTTCTTTGCTTTTTAGATTACACATATATGCATAAAGGTCAGATTGTCAACCCCCAATACTGTGTTTTATATTGTCAGTAGTGGTAAATATTTTCTTGTAATCTCTTTTAAATATTTTGCTCTGGAAGTAATAAACTGAAGAATATCAGTCCATTTGCCTGGAATTAAAATGAGGCTGTGCTCCCTTACTGAGGAAGTACAAGCTTTGGATTCTGTTTACAAATGGCATATATGGACTACTTTCCCCAACATCTAATAAAATTTTCAAAGACAGAATAATTTTAATAAACCGTGTCTCAAAACATTTGGGTAAAATTAAAATCCTGTAAAGAGTAAATACGTTTTTTAATGTATAGTCAATATTTACCTAATGAAGTTATATACAGTACAATAGAATTTTAATGTAGGAAGAAACGTTAGTGATCATTTATTCTAGTTTCTTGTTCCAATTAACATATTTTTTAAAAAACCTCCTTCTAGAATATTGAGGAACAAAGGATTTTTAGCACATTTTCAGTAATTTTATTTTCATGATTAAGAAAAATATTATTTCGTAGCGTGATTACTTTAGAAAAATTGGAGAAAAAAATACAAATAACTATTTCCAAAGTATTTATTATTAAATATATTACAAAATAGAGTTATGTATTTCCTTTCTACATTTATTTTTCTTTGCATACATATTTTTATTTTATAAATTGGGATCCTATAGATAATTCTGTTTTCTGATTTTCTTCAATTAAATTTAGAGTGGGAACGTTCCAAGTCACTAAATATTTTTTGAAAAGTAATTTAATGGCTACATAGTTTTATGATAATTAATATTACTAATGCAATGTAAAAGAAGTTTGATTTGGAATTTTTTCTATTAAGGTTAAAGCAATAAATTAGAAAGGTGTTAGTAGTAAAAAAAAAAACTGTATGATAGAACATATGAATTTGCTTTAGAAGTTTTCCATTCGTGATTTTAGGACACTGACATTTCAGTCTTCTGAGAGATTTTCTTGAAGACTGCTTCCTTGAATGATGCTCATAAACAGCCTTTTTAATACATAGTCTAAATCTCTCCCTGGTACCTTTCCCTTTACAACAAACATACCAAAATATTATCTTCAGTTAAACATTAATAATTAATTTAATATACTTAATATGTCATAATACTTAATAAGTAGATAATTCTAGCTTTAGAAATAGCCTTTGAAGACAAATGCAGAAAGGAAAACAAGCAAACAAACAAACAAACATTATGCTTACTGAGATTTATTAAAATGTTGAAGTTTACCCTGAAATTTGGATTTGTATGTGTGTCTTTGGGGTTTCAACTCAGCAAAGCAGGTGATCTGATAATAGTAACTAACATGATTAGCATATGTGAAAATGAGATCATAAAGCACAATTTCTAAGATCTTTTAGAAATAACTTGTGGGTGATTGGAAGTTCAAAGCCATTCTTGAGCCTGGAGATACTAAACAGTTTATTAAACAGATATTAAAGTATTTCTAAAATTTTAAGAAATTAAGATATTTTTCTATAAATCTGGTCTGATATTAAGGCTAATATTATCCATTTTACCTCTTGGCATATTGAGGTCAATTCTCAGTTATCTATCCAACATGACACAGTGAATCAAACTCATTATCCTTCCTATTCTGAACTCCTTCATTGATAACAGGGATAGTTTATAAAAGAACCATAGTCACCCTTAGCGCCTTAGAGAAAAAGATATAATCAAAATCAATGAAAACCTCAGATACTCAAAAGTATCATTTTAGCTAGCTTTTTCAACATCTTCCTATACACCGTCCTCTAGCAGTTCTGCTAAAACATTGATTGATGTGTTTTATCTTCTTCACTCTCCATTGCCACCCTCTAGCAGAGATTCTAGGGAGGGAAGAAATGCCCTAGAGACAGGCTGCTTGAGGCAAATGGAAAAGTCAAGGACTTGAATTATATCCACAGACTGGATAATCAATCTCGGAAGTATTGAAAGTTGACTGTACAGGAGAAGTACACTCGATAAACTATAAAGGGTAACTGTTTGTAATTTGGAGAATTAAAAATATTGAAGAGAATAGGCACACTATTTGGTGGTACATGTAATGAACCTTGGAAGCATGAAGTTGTTGATGTATTTATTTATTTTTAATGAAATGGAGATTCAAAAATTACCAAGTTAAGGTAACTTCAGTGAATTGTCTCGGAAGTTTAAATTTCCAAATATGTGTAGATTAAAAGCAAAGAAGATTGTGTTATATGCATACAGGTCTTCTAGGTACATACTAAAGGATAAATTGAAGCAAGGGTTGGGAACTCAGTCTGTGCACAACGCCACAAGTAAATTATCCTCCAAGCATACAGCTTGCCTGTTGGTGCTGATCATTGCTACAGTTGAATTCATAGTGAAATGATCCACACTGACCATTAAAAAGGCCATTTCCAGACATTGCAGTTTCAATGTGGCAGTTTACAAAATTATCTTTTTAGCTTCCTCAAAACCCACCTGAATTTCCTAGTTTGAATCTTCATTGCTTTTGTCTTCTGCAAAGACAATATTGTCAACTTTAGAGAGGGGTGAGCAACCAAAAATTGTTATGAAAATTCATTTGAAAATCAAGTTTAAATGACAAGACTTGCCTCTTTGTAATAAATACATGCACTTCAAAATGCTTTAGTAGGAAAAAAGAATGGCCTTTTTTTTTTTCAAAGAAGTGAAGATACAATACAGATAGATTTTAAAGAGGGTTCTTATTCCACATCCATTAAACAGATATTTATTGTGCCAGGAACTGGATGCTCATTTGCAATTCTCAAAATATGTGGAATAGAACAAGAAGAACAATATTTCCCATTTTCGTAAATACCTACTTTATGCACATTACACTAGACACTTTGCAAAGATAAGGGTAAAGGAAGGAATGAGGATAAATACATCAGACCTCTGGTTATAGCCTTTGAGCAGATCTAATCTAATTGGAGACTTGAATATGCATGTGAGCATAGGCAAAACAGATTAAGTAGATTAATAAGGAGTACTAATATATTATAATGATATGTTAGTACTCTGCTTCTTATTAGTCTCCTACTTAATCTACTCTGTTTAAAGTAACAATGTAGTATAGTGGAAAGAATGTTACTTTGTGTTTTCCATTCCTGGCTCTATTGCAAACATTTGGGCTGACTATGGGCCAATCACTTAATAACAAGAATAATACTTACCATTGATTTGATTGCTTGGGTGCTTAACATACATTGTTTCATTCAGTCCTCACAGCTACCCTATGATGTCTATATGACTCTCACAATACAAGTGACTATAAGTCTAGTTTGTCAGAAATAGCCCTGCTTTATCTCCACTGTCCCAGCATACTTATCATCAGTGTCCCCCTTTCCCCTTCAAGAGTGTCACTGTTTGGATGATATATTAAATTGCCCCCATGTAATGAGAAATTTGATAGTCACAATCGAACAAGTAGCGGTGCCAGATTTGATCCAAGGCTGTTGATAGCCAAAGCCCATATACATAACTCTCTGTGTTCCCTCTGGTTAAATAGTTCCACTCGTTCTTTGTGTATAAATAAAATTAAGCCATTAAAGTAAATGATCTCCAGGATTCCTTCCATCGCTAAACTCTAAAATGCTAACTACAAAGAGACTAAATATGTGGGCTCATTATACTGGAATTCAGACTTTACACCAGGGCTAGCAAACAGAATTGAGAAACAGTGAAGGAAAGAAGGGGAAAGAGAATGGAAGATTTAACACATTGCCTGGTTCATAATATAAGTGTAGTTCTGAATGATTAAAAAGCTAGCCTCTCTTACTAATTGTGCATGGCAAACAGATGACCCTTGACATAAAGTAGGGGGAGCTGTATCTTTTCATATCTTTCTATTAAGAGCATGGAATAATGTGTTATCTTGGTCCTTATATTTTTAAAGTACTTGCATATTGTTTTAGGTAGTTCTTTCACTTAAGTCCAATTCTAGTTTATAATATTATGAGATCTTCATTCAAATTCTTTATTTCACAGAATACGATATTGCCTACAAAGAATTGTTTGGCATTCTCCCCAGATAATTATATTTTCCTGGGAAAAGTTGATGCATTCCTGACAGCTTTGACTTCTCATATTCCCTTCTTTATTCTCATCTTATTGGATGCTTGCCATCAATACTAAATTGTCTTAATCCCAATTTTTCCACCTATTGCTGCTTTTGCAGTTGGCACTGATTCTTATGCCCCTTGAAAGGTACTTGTGTGGCAAAAGATTGAAAAAAAATTGGCAGTTGCTGTCAGGGTTAATGTAGAAAAATAAATCTCTTATATTGCCAGTTTGGATTTACTTTTCATTTTTAATGGCCCCAACAGATGTTGGAGGAATCCTCTACTTCCTGCACTCTTCCATTTTTACAGCTGGTACTGCTTGACTGGTTCTTGACTTTGGGGGAGCAGTTCCTGGGTGTTTACACAGTGATTTACAGACACCCTCTCACTACAGACTCTGACCAACCTCTAGCTTTCTTTCACCATTTTCCCTGAAACTGACTGATACCACCATTACTCAGTTCCTCACCAGGTTTCCCCATCTCAGTGTTTCCTAGCAATTGCTTCTTTCCCCATTGTGCCACATTTTGAAACGTTTGGACTGTTAGGTAAAAGGCATAAAGAGGAAAAAGTACACATAAGAGGAGACTTTTCAACATAACAGATGAGGCAGTCCATCTTTTTTGGTACCCTCTTTGGTACCTTTTCCACATTTTTTACAAAAGTGCTTCTGACAATTTGCATTTGGGTAGTTCACTCCTTTAGGACGTTTCCCTCTCCTTTCCTTTCCTTTTCTTTTTCTATAATTTTCTTTTCTGAAATATTAACCTCAGTGGCACTAGTTTCACCAACTGTATTCATTTGCTAGGGCTGTCGTTACAAAGTACCACAAAGTGATGGCTTAAAACAACAGCAACTTAATGTCTCACACTTCTGGAGGCTGAAAGTCTGAATTCATGGCGTCATCAGGACCATGGTCACTGTGAAACCTGAAGGAATCCTTCTTTGCCTCTGGTGGATTGCTAGCAATCTTTGACATTTCTTGACTCGTAATGGCATAACTCAAATCTCTGCCTTCATTGTCACCTGACATTCTCCCTGTGTTTCTTTACGTAGTCTTCCCTCTATGTGTTTGTCTCTATGTCTAAATTTCTCCTTTTTATAAGGACACCAGCCATAATGGATCAGGACCCACCCTCATAACCTCATTTTAACTTGATTATCTCTGTAAAGACCCTATTTTCAAATAAGGTCATATTTTGAGGTACTGGATTTACGACGTCAACATATCTTATTGGGGGAACCTGATTCAACTCACAACACCAACTAAGAACAGAATTCTCCCCCACGCTTGCTTCCAAAGGAAATGTTGACAGCTTTTAGCAATTGGTAGGATCCTGCAAGGCTGGAAGTGCCACTCAGGGCTACTCTCTTGTCTGTGACTTCTTTGCACTGTTCCCTTGCTCTCTTGGTTTGAGGGTTTCCATGGAAAAGGCAGAATCAGATACAAAACACTGATGAAAAAGCATTGCTTAACCTTTCCATTCTTTTAATAATCTTTATAAGTAACCCTTTTATGTAATATATAAAATTGTGTTGGTAATCATCCTGACTTGAGAAAAGAAAAGCTAAGCTACACAGCATCGTGGGAAAGAAAATTATCAAGTATCAGTAACACCAGCCATGGTGTTTATTTTCCTTCACAAATTTTATTACTTAGATATGTATCAAGATTGCTGAGGATTCCAAAGAAGCTTATCAACCCACAGTTTTAATGCCTTGTTCCAGTAATCAGTGAAACCATTTTAAATACTTTTGAATTATGCTAGGGAGAGAAAAAGGAGAGAACACATTTAAAATATATAAAGCCATTTCAAACCCGAACTACTGGAGTATTTGCCTAAAAATCCTTCGAAGTTTTTTCTGATGATAAATAATTTGTGACTGTCATTGTGGCCTCTATTAACTTTTTAATTTTCTTCTGGAAAATCGAAGAAAATAAAATATTTTACTCAAGCAGGTATCTTGGCTCATTTAAATAACAGTAATATGACAATGCTTTTCTTTGAATGTATCTTTAATTAAAATTATAGCTAGCTATCATTGAATAAAGTATTCTTGAGGTTAGTAATAAAATTAAAATATTTAATGTCAAAAAAGAATTATATTTGCAAATCCCCTATTGCTAATAATACAGCTATAACGCTATAGCAGATCCAAACCTGCTCTCTTGGAAGTGCTTTTTAAAAAGTAATTATGACAAACATGGAAAGTATAGAAAATAATTTGTCACATATTCCATATTCAGCCAAATTCTTGCAGTTCTCAAGCAATTCTCCACTGTGTTCATTTGATTAAAAAAAAAAGTTGATTCAGGAAACTGTAGAGAAAAAAAAATAGTTAAGCCAGTTGTTCAGACAAAACCAGTAATTATGTGTCTAAATTATTTTGCCTCCTAATTCATTTGCTTTGACATCACACAGACCTAGTCTTATTCACATATGGTAGCTGGTACAAGACCACCGGGGTATTATGCAGTGAGTTACTAAACAAGTTACATTGAGCAAATCTGATGAAATCAGGATTCTAGGGGCAGGACTTATGAGACTGTGTCTTGGAGTGAATGATGAAATTTTTACAGCAGCATTAAAGAAAGGGAAAGGTATTGATTGGAGAGGCAACTAAAATTGACAGCCACCTGCATGCTCTTCTGGGGCCACCCTGTAAAGTCCTTGTCATCCTCATGAGGCAGAGAAAAGTCATCATTAGGCTTCCTGGGGTAATTCAACCTTGCAGATGACTATGCTTTCACTTGGAAATAGTTTCACAGTATGTAAGTGAAAAATACAAATTTTATTTTAGAATTTTATTTTAAAATTTTCAGAACATTTAAACACACGGGTTTTGATTTATTTTTTCTGTTCGTTGATTTTTCATGGAGTTGATGGAGATAAAAAGATCAGCTTGGCAGCTTGCTGGCATGGAACTGGAGTGTTTAGGGTTTGTTTTGCCTCTTTGCAAGATTGGTCCACAAGAACTTTAAAAGGAGAAAAAGACGATGCAAATTAAGTACGTTAGAAACGTATGTCCCATCTGTTTTTATTTCATTTTTAGAATAAGGTTTTCATACCTTCTTTTATTTTTATATTCTATGATACCACACTATAATGTTGGCCACCTCAGAGACAAACTAAATTAGTTATCCTGACCATATGGAAAGGAAAAGCTTTACCAGCTAAAGAAACAAATTTAACTCAGGCAAAAAGGCCTATGTGTTTTAGAGTTTTTAAAAAAAATACTGTTAAGTGCATAGTAGGGGAATGTAACCCACCTGCATAAGTAAAATTTGAAAAAAAGTTTGGGTATTCCAAAATAGCTTTCTCTTTTCCTGGCGTCATTCAGGAATCACCCATATTTGAAGCGTATTTCTGTTTATTTGTATCTGGATTTATTTGTAAGTAAACGTAATCAAAGGCACGAAGGCCCCTTGAAAGGCCATCCACTCCTTCTTTCTGCCTCCAAGTTTAATTAAATCTAACCTGCCTAAGTATACCTTATCCCACTATGAAGAAAAGCTTCAAAACTCTCCAGAGAACAAAACTTTTCCCCTACTGTCTATTCTTTGGAAAATTGAAGAAGGCGTGCCTTTATAGAAAAAGAGATTTTATTTCATTCTACAAATGCCCATAGTGTAAAACATTTGATAGAAGCCCTAGGCTACCATTTTATTTACCTGGAGAGAAGCTTCTCATAAATTCACTATGTTAAATTGATGGCTGCTTCAGAAATCTCTCAATTTTAGGTTTTTATATAGACCACAGTGAAGGAATGGAACTCACAGAGGTCAAGCATGTGTTTTCTAACCACACAGAGCAGAGGAGTGTCAGCCTGATCCAGGAAGACTTCATAATGACATGTGCAGTTATTTACAGTAATTGAGAACATCAGGTTTTATGCACAACCCATGAAGACAAGATAAATAGATTGGTAGAGAAGTTTTGTCTAAAGGAGGGTCAACTGAAGTGTTTGCTGTCACCTGACTGTAACTCTCAGCATGGCCAAGCTACGGCCACTCGACTTCTAGAGGACTGAAGTTAAAATTCACTTTATTTCATCAAAATAATAGCTAAACTTATAAGTGAAGGCATATGTTTTGAGAGTTTTTCTGTAGACATTGGAATGGCTTTTTTTCTGGACATTCCTACCAGCAGGCATTTCACCAAATGCACACTGATTACTAAAATTACCTGAATGTATTCAAGATGTGTCTCAGTATTTTTTCAGTACTAAAGAGGGTGGAATTACAGTAATAGTTCCCTTTCTCAAATCATGGGGCAGTCAGTGTAACCATTAGCTAGCCTGCAAGATAACTTTCCAACTCAGACACTAAACTAGCACAAAGATTTCTGAAGTGCCCTGTAGTTCTCCTAAAGTTATTAATTTGCACCAGACGAAATGGACTAATCAAGCAAAAGTAATTTTGGTTTAGAAAATATGAAGTCTACATATTGATCTAGCTATTTTGGATTTTCTGATTAATACTTGTGTTAATGTTGATATCAGAAGAGACAGATAAGCAACAGAAAAAGGGCCATCTCAGGCCCAACATTGGTCTTTGACAGTGGAACATAGTGTTAATGCTCTGAGCTACATAAATAAATACTTCCTCTCTTTTGTTTCCTGGGACTTCTTAATGTTCATACTCAACTAGTATTGTCTAGTTTATGGCCAAGCATTAAAAAAAAATAAATGGTTTCCTTGAAACATCCATGGTGTAATTCATTATCAGTGAAGAGAGGAAATTCAGATGAATTCCACTTGAGGTATATTACAGCCTGAAACCACTGAGCCACCAACATAGTGTTGATAGATCATCTGAGTATTGTCAGGTGGGATATTACTAAGCAGGCAAAAAATGGCCATGGGTTTTTCCAAAGAAGAGGATTGTTAAAAATCTATATAGGCTGAATGTGTTAGGTGTATCACTCTGATATAGAAAAATGACTTATGTATCAAAAAAGTTTTTCTTTGTTTTAACTTAGAGCTTGTTTTGCAGTTAAGGAATGAAGTTTTTGCAAAGTCCACTGAAAGGAAAAAAAAAAAAGAGAAAGTACAACTTTTCCTGGATTGAAAGGAGGGGGGAAAAATCAATGCTTACTGAAGACAATTGTTCAAGAAGTTCTCTTATAAATACACAGTAAGACTGGTCTTCAGGTAACATGAAAGGAAAATATGTGGAAGGAATAGACAGGGTCCTTTGTATATTTATTTTTTTCCATGTGTCCAAAAAAGACTATCAGAAAAAAAATTCTGGAAAGATGTTTTGTGTAGGCATTTATTTTTGTTCAAAATGGCCAAGTTGGCTTTTAATTTTGCATAGGGAGTATCTGTTTCAGAGCACAAGTCCATACAAAACAGCCTCTTTTGCCATATAATGTTTCATTGAAAATAGTTTAAAAACATTAATCAATAGGAAAAAACATGATGAAAAGGAGTAACATAGGAACTATACATTTTTATAATAGTGGAATTTTGCCAGTTTAACTAAGGGAATTTAGGAATATCAATGAATGTTGAATGAATGTGATTTTTACATAAATGTTCTACACACACACTAACAGTTGGCAACAGTTTTGAACAATTAAACAGAATTCAAGAGTCCCAACTCTGGGTTTTCTTTCCCATTTTTCACTAGATCTTATTTTTGGTGAGTGAATACTTAAAAGAGAATAATGATTACATGGCAATAATATTGATAATGTAATATTACCTTACATTATTGATAATTATACCAATTAATGAGCACCCACTATGAGCCAGGTCTTATTCTCTGCTCTTTATACATTTACTAATCCACAGAATTCATAAAATAACTTGACATTTTATTATCACTGACATTTTACAGATGAAGACACTGACACACAGAACTTGCCTAAGCTCATAAAGCTGGTACACTACTAATCACCATGTGTGAACCATGCACTGTGCTGGGCCATGGGGATAAAAAAGAATAAAATGCAGTACTGAATCTTTCCAAAATAGGGGAAACAAACAAACAAACAAAAAATCCTACTAATTCTTATTGTAAAAAGTGGGAAAAATTGTTGAGTTCTTAACTGCCACGCCATTCCCTTGCCTCTACCCTTACCATGGGGTGTGAGAATATACATACACACATACACACACAATGATAAATACATATTCATAAGATATTTTAAACAGTCTCACCTAAGTGCCTCAATGATTAGCTAACATTTTTCCTGTTCTTTCTGAAATGTACTGATGTCAACACCATGGTAAATGCTCACAGGTAATATTCCACTTTCTGGTATGCCTGTACTATTGTGTGCCTAACAGTTGAGTAGGGTGCTTTTGGAGAAAACTTTTCATTTTTTTCCAAAACTATTTACATCATTTTTATGTATAGAAATACATAACTTAATTCAATATTATGTGAACTGATGACATAAAAATGTTCAAAGAAAGGAAGCTATTGTTTATATGAAACCGAAGATGAATGCTTTGGAAAGACTTGATAAGTGAATTGTTAAAAGAAATTGTTCCAAATCAGGTAGAGACAAGACAACTGCAAAAAGTTGACAAAAATTCTGGAAAGATTCTGAACTTAGCTTATTTTGCATGTATCACTGAATTTGCACTCTACATCAGAGAAACAAAAAAATGAAATGATACATGTATTACAGACAGGTTTATGGAAGAGAGCATGAAACCCAAAGTTTGACCCTCAAACAAAGAAAAACTTTGACCCTATATAAAACATATATTTATTTTAAATTTAATTAATTGGTTTAGGTAGGTATTGTATATATAATTCTATAATAATTCCTCGCTTAACTTTTTAAATTAATCATTAAGTATTGGTCCAGATTGCTTCAGATAAGAATATTTCTATGATTACTAGATCTAAATTCTTTACTTTTTCTGTTAATTTGTAATTTAATGTATGTTATGTTCAATGTAGAGTAAGAACAATCAGATTTTTCACAAAAGCCTCTGCCATTTGGAGAACTTTTTTAAAGGTTTAATTTGATTATGTTATAATGAAATTAAGGCATCCGTATGCATACTATTAACCTCTAGTTTATTTTATGACGTGCCAAATGAAGAATTTACCTTTCTAAAAAAAAATTTGGTAAAATAGTAGTTTAGAGGGCTTCAGGCTAGGTAGTCCTATAAAAGTATCTAAGTAGACTGAGATATTTTCCCATATGCCTCACTAGTTTCAGTTTTTAAAAAGAACATCTTGAAATATGTATTTTCCTGCTTTTTAAAAAAACTAAGGCATTACTTATTTTTGCAAACTGTGTTCAGTATGTTTTTGAAACACAAACAAGAGTTTGTATCTGGTGCATTTACTAATAAGCCCAGGTCTGCACCAGATGGGCAGGTGAAAATGTGATTATGAGGTGTGTGGAGATAGTTCCATTTCTAGGATACATGACTCTCCAGATTATTTGTGCGTCTGTTATGTTTATCAATTCACTTTACGATTATCCTTAGGTGTACGTAAAGAGGCAATCTTACACCACGAAAGGTCTCTAGAAGAGGAAACATTCCTTCTTTTAACACAATTACAATAAATGATTCTCCTTGTTTCATAACAATCAAATAAATAGAAAGATGTCAGCATTTTTCCCTGGCAGGTTTAGAAGTTTGTTGCTGAAATATTGCATAGTGCACGTGGAACAAGACTAAAGTGAGTTTGCTCTTTAGTACATAGATGCAAATTGAGTCATAGGGTATACTTTGCTGCATCATGGCTTTGGGAATAACACATAGGGCAGACAAAGCCAAACCCCATCCAGGTGGTTGAACTCCCCACATATTCATTTGGACTGAAACTTTCAAATGTCAGGTGCCTGGAGAGCTCATTTAATGAAAGGGTTATCTCTGCCAACCAGTCAGTAGTTGATATTTTTTTTTCGCCAGAAGTTGTGAAATATTATTTATGTATGTAGTAGACAGGTGCTTCCTGCCGTTGTTGTTTACTTGTGGGTTTGGGCAAATTTCGTCTTTTCCAAAAAGCAAGTTTTCCATAAAAGCAACTTTGCAACAGCCTTGCTCCTTTTGTTTGGTACCCCAGGCAAAGAGCTTTTCATGGCACTGAAATCATTCTCATTTAAAAATGGGAGCTCAGATGAACTAGTTCTTTATTGAAAATACAAAAAAAAAAAAAAAAAAAAAAAAAAAAAAAAGCAGTAAGGTATCCTTGGTTAACTTTTTAGTTATTTAAAAGTAGCTTGTTGAAGATTGAATATTTCTGTTTCACTAGAGCCTTTAAATATAAAAGAGATATGAGACTATATCTGACACCATCAGGCATATTATATTAAAATTTATGAACAACTTCATCAAAAACCACTTTCCCTCTCCTGCATAGAGACAGATTTGTTCTGACATAAACGTTACATGGCTGGTTGCAGCCTCAGATTAATGCGAAGACCCTGGCGATTCCTTTTAGACGTTATTTTATGAAATAATACCTGTCAGCTGCTGCCTGATCCTAGAAAAGGGGGCAGGTTTTCCAGGTCATCTTGCCATCTGTCAGCTAAAGCTCATCTGTCCCT
Source organism: Mesoplodon densirostris (assembly GCF_025265405.1). NCBI lineage: Eukaryota > Metazoa > Chordata > Mammalia > Artiodactyla > Ziphiidae > Mesoplodon > Mesoplodon densirostris. Next base: position 64,247,728 of record NC_082668.1, read on the forward strand.
CCACATTACCACCTGATCTGTGCTAACAGGCCTCACAGGGAGGCCTGCTTCATTGGCCCAGTGGGAACCTGGGAAAGAGACTGTGTGAGGACATCACCTGTGATGCTGAGATTTAATTATCGCTGAAGTGATGAAGATGTGCAGGCAGATTGCAATGCTTTTGAATAAATTCATGGAGCGGGATGTGCTGTGCCCCTCTCCCTGCTTCCCCCTCCCTTCACTTCCCCCACTTTACCCCCGACCCTCAGCCTGGTGTGCTCACCGGTTCCAGCAGGAGCTTTCAGATTCACCCTTAGATATTTGCAAGTACACCCTTGAAAAACACACGCACACTCTAACACAGGCACATGGGCACAAATATGCAAACACAACTAAATATGACTGCTGAAGTATCAACCTGAAATGAAAGAACAAACCAGGTAGCTGGGAGAAAATTTGCCTCAGCTTTTTACAGCAAACCTGATTATTTTCTGCCAAAGTTCCTTGTTATCAAATTTTAAAGCCGTATTGATTGTTGCTGACTTGAAAATCAGATTTCATTGTGGTGCCGGGCTTTTACCTACGGTTTTACTCAGTCTGTGGTAACACCAACACAGAGTTACCTGGGGTCTCCTGTGGACACTTAATGTGAGGGTTCACAGTGGAGGGGGGAGTGTGGTAGAATACAAAGGGTAAAGAAGGCCATACAAAGCCCCCCGACACCCTGGGATGGTGGACTCCCTCATGATTTCTGAATCAATACCCTGCACAAAAGTTATTACAGGTCCAGGCCTTTTTTCCTTCAAAGCTGCTTAGGCCATATGTGGCATTAATTCTCTCCTGTACAAAAATGTAGTTGATAATCACCTGGCTGAGGAAAGGATTCAGGGCTAGAACAGCAGATTTCCTCACAGATTACAGAATAAAACCTAGTTTCTTGGGATAAATCGGGATAATTGTAGTGAAATACGTTACCCCCATTGATTCATGCCCATGTGATACCTTTGTTAGATATCACCAAAGAGAAATATTTATGCCATTATGTGCGGTAAGATCTGATTTCCACCCTATTCTAAGACATGCTATGCTGCACAATACACATATTTATTTTCTTGGTTTGGGGAGCCTGCCTTCAGTCCAGAGGCCAATTATTAAGCAAGCACTTAACTCAATTGACTCCCAATTATAAAGTTACAAAAGAAAATGATATGCTACTACTAGGCCTCTTTCTTGTCACCTTGTGAGCACAGTCATGGCCCTGAACTGCACTTGACCACATGGCTGTCAGAGGCTACAGAATTTCCTTCCCAACATACACCTCTCCCTGAGAAGGAAGATTTTGAACAGCCAGAAAAGACCCAAGGGTTTTTTCTAGCACAACAGCAGACTGAAATTGTATATTATCCTTTTCTTTTTTAAGGGAAATCGTGAGCAAACATTGCCTTAATTCACATTTCAAAAGTAATTACTACAGATTCAAGACATTTATCATGTTGTCATTGGAACCTGGGAAAGGTTATTCTTGTGGTACTTCAGGTCACAAACAGGAACGTATTGTTAGAAACTAACACACAGGCTATCCAAGAGATTCCTGGGGGAAAAATAGAGGTCCATTGGCTTCGAAAAAAGGTGGCAGGAATGAATTAGGTAACAGGGGCCCAGAGAAACTTATCAGGCTCTGAGTGGGTCAGTTTCCAAAGTAACTCCTATCAATTACATTATGTAGCTCTAGTGAGAACATGCTGGGAAAGTACCAACAGTCACTATTATATTTTTCCAAATACTACTTTTATTCTCTGAAATGGTATGGATTTTTATGAAGCTGCCATTTTCCAATAACTCCAAAGAAAATGTAAACATGAATAAACATGTAATATAAATATAGAAATTTTAAAACAGAAATATTATTCTCCCAAGTCTTTTGCCAATTGGCCCACATCTTTAACCTTTTTCTATTTTCAAAAATATATTGAAATCATGTTTTCTGGAAGAATTATTGTATATTTTGTCCACAGATGTAGTATTGATAAATTTAAAAACCTTAAGCATTCTATTCAGTGTTAAATTCCACCTAGATTATGTGAACATGCATTTAGAAATGCGACTTCAAGTAATGAGTATATCCCCACAATATGTACCCTTTAGCGCACAGTAACACTGACACATACACTCTACTTATAAAAGACAAATGAGATAGGGTTTGGATCGCTTTGGATGAGTGTGGTTGTTTCAGCAGCTTGAAGTGATGCTATGAAATCAGCAAGCGAGGTAGATGGATGAGGTTTTAAGAAGCATAAATAGAAAATAACGAACATACTGAGAGGTTTTTGTTGTTTTGGCTTTTGGGGCATTTAGGAAAAATTCTGTACAACATATATGGCTCCTTGATATGATTTTGACCTCTGGATGTCTGATTAGCTTTCGACAAAAGTCATTGTCATTTGAGTATTGTTCAGTAATCAGTAAGAAAATGTCATATTCTTAAGCTAACTCAATGTAGATGCATATCCCAAGATAAAAATCTTGACAAAAAAATGTTCTTAAAAGCCCATAGTCAAGCTTAAAAATGTAGGGAATTTGTCAATATATTCATCATATATATATGAAAATATATAAGATGAATAAGAAAAAAATGATTTTTCTCCACATACATCTTAGCTTTTTTCTCCTTTTTTTACAAAACAAATTACAATGTATACTTACTTCCAAAAAGATTATTTAAAATATCTTTCATTGTAAAGATAAAACATTGTTTATGTTTTCAGTTTTGGATTTGTTAATTAAAAAACCGATTGAACCTAGATATCCCAAAAGATCTAGACAGCCAAAGTTAGCCTTCTTTATGCTTTGCCTAGATTATAAGATTTAGAATTATGTAAATTTTATAATCTAGGAACTGACATTTTCGATATGGCAATATGTGCACCAAGAGCTATAGGACTTGTATCACCAATAGTAATTTATCCATTAGGCGGACATCATTATTAATATTACTAAGAATAATGCCACCTATCCATAACTTATCTTCTGAAAAAAACACTTCAGATAATTTAGGAGAAAACTGCTGTTATTACTTAATTGGTACATAAGAAATGCAAAGTGAAATTAGGGGGAAGGCCATTAAAAGAGGTGTCTTTCACAGGACTGTTTTTCCAGTTGGAATGTAATTGAAACAGAAAAAAATACTTCAAATTGTTGTTACTGTAAAACCAATCTGTCTCTAGGGAAGGCAATCCACTGAATATGTCCATGGAACAAGCATTACTTCTCAGTACCCTTTGTCAACATTGGCCTTCTTATGTGCCAGAGGACGGGACACACCCGGATCACGTCCAGCTTGCTTCTGTGGTTTAGGACACAGCAAAAATTTACAAGAATTTTTCTAAAAACTCCACCCTTTTCTAAAATAAGTGTTTAATTGTTGACGAATATGCACAGTGATCACTAAATAAGCACACAGAACATACTATGACAACTTAATTAGAGCTTTTCAAATAGACTTCTTTGCTCATCCAATATGACAAACACTTAACAACTTCCCTACAACTTTAAGCTACAACCTCATTATCATTCTGTATAAACTAATAGACTCTTAGGCATCAACATAGCCATAAATATACTAGTTTGTGAAGAATATAGAAATGTCCAAGGTGACTCAAGAGCTAGTGACGGCCAAGACTAGAACACAAGTGATTCTCTTCCTTGTTGGCAAGTTAGAAAAAAAAATTAAAACTGTAAAACACAAATCCTACACTAAACTTGTGGGCACATGGAAAAGTGATGAAAACCATGGCCAGAATGCCTGCTCACAGTGCAAATGTGCTTCTGCAGGGGCCCAGACTAAACATTATAGATATGTTACACACTCTGTGCAACTTTAGCTTCACTTTTAATAGTGATAGTTATAAATGGAATGTCTTCCTATCTCCCATATCCCAACTGATAACCTTTGATGACTAGTACTGTCTTCTACCTAGTGAAAACAGTAGAAATGAAAATATGAAAGGAAACTCCCAGAAAATCGCATGTTTCAGGAGTAGGCATATTTTCATCTTAGTTAAGGACTTCTGAAGTACAAAGAATCATCCAATATACTTCAATAGGACTTTTGTTTACCATTTTGAAATGATTGTTATTTTACTTAGAACTAAAGAGATGAGTAAAGTCTCAGAACATGTTAAAATGTATTTTCTAACAAAAAGAAATGAGGCAACTTAATGATCAGCAGAAGTTTTTCCTTGCTACACATTGTGACAAGGAGAAGATAAAAGATTATAAGACTCCATTCTATATTGTATCTTCAAGAAAAAATTAGTGTGAAAATGGTCAAAAATTACCATTCATGGAGGATAGGGCAAAGAAGGAAGGGAGGAATTGAGGGTAAGAGAGAAAGATTATTATACCTTGCCTGAAAGACACTGTATATCTGGATCACCTACCACCATAGTGTAACAAGAAAACCACACATGAGTAGTAAAAGCTCAAAGCACCTGGAGTATATAATGTGAAGAATACAATAATTTTTAAGTGCCTAGTTGTTAACATTAAATGAGCTTGAAATTTATTGAGGAACAGTCATTATTGTACAAGAATATCAAAGAGAGATTAAATCAGACTACAGAAAGGAAAGGCCAATAAAGAGATGGCATTTCAGCTGGACCTTCAAGAATTTAGTAGATATTCAGTAGGCAAGGAGTTTAAGGGGATTGCAAGTGAGAATGAGGGACCACTCAGTCAATAATTTTTGAGCCACTCTTACAATCTAACATTGACCTAGAACAAAGAATTCACTAGTGAACAAAACATAGTCCATGTCCTCATGATGTTTATAGTCTAAATGGAAAGATATAAAGCAAATATTTAAATATTCACACACATGCAGAGTGCAGTTCAGGAAAAGTACAAAGTACAACGAGAGCACACCAGTAGTTATCCCCAGAAGATCTCCTTCCTATATAAAAAGCAAAAGACATTATTAGTGTTAAAGACTATTTTTAGCTGTATCTAGTCTAACATGTCAAGAAAGACTCTTCTGGGGAAGAGATCTTTAAATTAGGAGCGGGAGAATGAGTGAGCATACACAGGTAAAAAGAGAGGCTAAGAGAATTACACACACAAGGAGCATCTTGTTCAAAGATGCTATGATAGGAGATAGCATGGTATGTTTGAAGAACCAAAACGTTCTGGAAAGAATGCAATGAGAAAGATAGAGCATGGAAAGGCATAAAGCCATGAGGTAGGCAGAAACAGGTGATGCAAGACCCTGTCAGCTATGCTAAACATGTTTCACTTTTATCTGAGAGCAATGAGATGCCACTCGTGGTTTTAGGAAACAGAAACAAGGTAAGTTTGTCCTGGAGTACAAGGCATATAGTGGGGCATGGAAGAGGATGAGTGCTAATCAAAATCTGAACCAGAACACAGAAATTCCAGGGAATGCCAACACTTCATTCCTATTGTATTCATTGATGGTGTAAAACTATTTGTCTTCACCACTTCACCAGAGATGCTGTCAGCTTCTGTGTACATTTTACTCCCCTAAAATTTCATCATAAATCAAAGATGCTTTACTAAAGGTCTCATACAAAAGGAGGTGAAATAATGCTGCATATTAATATTCTTATTTGCTGAGTCTGTTTTACTCAGCTGTGTTTAAGGGCAACAGAAATAACCTAAACATTTATATTGTCATTGCTATTGTGCTTCCATAAAATTCTTCCATTTTAACAGATTAAAAAACATTATCAGAAATATCACCAGATGTTCATGAACCAAATCATAGGATCTTCTCTGTGCCATGACTGCATTTTCAATACTATACCAAGGAATGTTGACTGATGGCTAACGTGAATCAGGAGCACAGCATCACCTGCTATGGGTTTTCACAAGCAGTGAGGCCCCCATTCAAGTGGTCCCTAGTGACTAGAGTAACATATAATTTAATGATGCTATGACAGACCATGTAAAGGATCTGATTCAATCAAAGGAGCCTATTGTTTCTTAGAGTGAGCTCCATGTAAATATCCTAAAGAAAAAGTGATTCAAATTATTTTCTTTTTAATCAAAGATGGTGTTTTCAGCTTTCTGAATGATTTCATGAGCCTTTACTAAGGAAATAAAAATATCCTAGAGCACAACCCATCTGTTGAGATTAGTTGTCACTCTGCTAGATGTACATCAAAGCCTAAATGGTTACAGCACATTCAGTCAAGAAGATGAAGCATTCCAATACCCAATATCCCAAGAACACCCTGAACTGCAGTACCAATTGTGATTATAGTAGCTTCTCTCTTGGATATAGTTCTTTGAAGTTTGTAATGAATATTTATATGAATTATCTCATGATTTCTCACATTTAACAATAGACACAGGGAGATGTAGTATGACTTCATGACATACCCAAAGTTAGCGATGGAGGAGGTGGGAGAATTACTGAAATATTCTTGACATTTCCTTAGATTGAGTTCTTGTCATCCATGTTATTTTCTCACTTTCCAATGCTGCAAAGAGTAAAAAGCCAAGGAAACTACTTTTTGCTAGCTCAAGTACAACCTGTAGATGGAGGAAAGTAGATACAATCTCTTGGCAAGAGACTATGGCTAGGGGTCAGAAGACAAAGGTCCTAAACATAGTATGGACAATTATTCCATCACAGTGAATGAAGTGTATTCACTGATTTATCAGTACATTACTGATTTATGCAGAAAATAATGATAAATAAGAATGATGATAAAGATAAATATGAACAATAACAATAAATAAGAGTGATGTATGTTCTCAACTTTAGTTTTATATAATGAATGTGTGAATAGTATTTAGGTTTCTGGTCATTTTTCATGGGTGGTACGTTTTTAATATAGTTTTTAATTGCTTATTAAAAATTGCTGAATTCCACAGATTCTCAACAGAAGATAAAGTTGGCATACTAGAGATACTTCTATGAAAGTAACTAATATCTTAAAGATATAGGAATCATGACTTTACTGATAATTAGCTAAAAATAAAGAAAAAATACAGTATAATCCTAGAACATTTTACTCATGGACTTTTCATTTTTTGCTTATTTTTTTTTCATGGATAGTAAGTTGTAACAAAATTAAGAATGCCACAAATTCTAACACTTTAAGTAAAACTGGGGTCTACAATGCATTATACCTGGTGTGGTGCTGGATGTCACTATGGTCATGAATTTCCACTAATTTGAAATTTCCCTAACATATAGGTCTATCTCACCATGCTTCATCTTCATTTGGAATGTTTAGAGTATTCCTCTGAAATTATTTGGAATGTGTACAGATAGATTCATACCTTCAATAAATTAATTATAAAAATCTCAAAAAAGAAAAAAAAGGAAAGCAATAAATTATTTTACTGAGTAGCTCAATGAAAGTTAAAAGCTGAGTATAGACCATCAGCATTAACTCCTTTCAACCTTGAAATATCTGCTTTCTGCCTTGAGTGGTAATTTCTCAAATAATCTGCCTTTAAAAAGGCTCAAATTGTATGGGAAGTCCCACATGTATGAGTCATCTTTATTACATCCTTCCATATTGGAGACATAAGAGCAAGAATAAGATTTCATACTTCTCAGCCTGAGCAGTTAGACTCCAGCAAGAGATGCTGGTTAGGTTGATACTGTTTTATAATTTACACAAAGTTAATGTTCCCTTCAGTGATGGGTTAAAAGTCATTCACCAAAACTCTAAGAGAAGTGGACTTTCCTGGAATTTTACTGCCTCTACCGTATTTTAAACTAAGCAGCCTAGCTGGGGTTTGGGAAGCTTTAAGTTCTGAGTTTTTGTAGTTGCTAATTCGGCTTGTCGTAAATGCATCCAACCTGCAGCGTTGTTGATTTTCTCCAGAAAATACTGAGGCACACTCGGTTTATAGGCACAGATGACTGGGTTAAGGGCTTCCTCCAAGCATAATGCCATATAAAACGACCAACTCTGATCATCACCCACACAGTGGAATGGAAATAAGAGTTGCTGAATGATCCTGAATTTTCTGGTTCATAAACAAATAGAAAATAACAAGTCTAATATACTGAGTTTTATGTGCAGTTTGGCCACGAGACAAACTTTTTTCCCCTTGCAGTGTTTAATGAGAAGCATCCCTCTAGTTGCTCTTCCAATTTAGATTTAAACTTCCCTATCTCAGATAATCAATTTCTTGTAATACATGGAAAAATCCTTAATTTTTTTGAAATGGTTTCTGGCATCTAATTACACAGGATTTTTGACCTGGCTAGACAGATAATGTTAACACAGCTTCAATACTAAACAAGTCTGAACATGTGTGCTCTTGACTTTTATTAAACTCCTACTGAAGAAACAGATTAATTGGAGGCTGATTCACTGGTGAACAGGCGTTAAAGACAGAAGGACCTTCTCACATTTTGTTCTGTTATCCAGGCTTATGCCATCTCAGGTTGGCAAGGAGATCCCAACTGTAGTGTTTTGAAATATAACTGAAAGAAATTGTAGAATACCAGGTGCAAAAAAAAACATGCAAACCACTTATAAAATGTTGATCTGATTTCTTCCTTTTTCTCTTGCCAAATGGCCACCTGACACTTTATGGACTCAGGTACTGCCCAGACAGCCTTTCATATAAGAATATTATGTGGAGATTGATTAGGGAGGCTAGCAGCTGTCATAATTATTCCTTACACCATTATTACTTTTTTCCCCCTTTTACAAAATTTTTTTGGAAGAACATGGGTACAAGCTGTGAGGAAACCATTTCAGATAGCCTCAAAGAACATTGAGGTGTAAGAAACTGCCCTTCTTGGCAGCTTTGCTTCTATCTATACAAGTTGGAATTTTATCCCCTGATGTTTCCTTTGCTGTTTAATGGTTTATATCCTGTAAGATAAGGCATAAATAAATAAATAAATAGATAGATAGATAGATAGATAAATACACTAGGAACTAAGTTGCTGGTGAACTGGAGAAAGGCCCTGTAATGTATTTGCAGATGTAATGTATTATAGTTTACAGGGCTTTTCCATGTATTATCTCATTCATAATATCTCTGAAATACGTGTCACCAGATTTTTACAGCTGGGAAAATCGCCTCTTAAAAAAGTTAAGAGACTTCCTAAAGTAAGTTGGGCAATAATGACTCCAGCCCAAACCTTTTGACCCCAGGTCTGCTTGGGGCTTTCTTAGGAATGTGCCCCCTGGAAAGTCCCTGAATACTTCTGGGTCTAAATTTTTTCCTCTGTCAAAAAAGGACATTGGTGGAAAGATGATCTTTAAGTCTCCTTCCAGTTTCAAAATGTGATCTTGAGATTTGATTATAAAACTCTGGAATCATAGAAATAAGCAACAAATTTCAAGAAATAGTCAACAAATATCTGGTACAACTTGACTCTAGGAAGGTATGACCTGTGCAGGCCCTCGAGGTCACCTGGAGCACACCCTCAGGTCTAGTTCACACCACCTGGAGGTTCTGTTAACTGTTTCTTTTTGACAAAGTTCTATTAGCATCATCAGTTTCCTCTGTGTAACTACTTCTGTGCAAGCCAGTAACATAAATGTTGGGATGAGTGTAAGGGTTTCAGTGTTATATGTTTAAAGCCCCAACTGTTAGAAATTAAACATTACTATGGAAATTTGGAAAGATTACATTTCATCACATTTCAGGGAGTTTAAGGTTCAGCAAAAGGAAAGAAGTAGTCAATTGGTTGAAAGTGAAGGATGGGAAGTTAAGATAGTGGCTCTCCATAAGGAGCTTGCACCTCACATTCTATTTGTAAATAAATTTTTATTTATATTTATTTCACAGAGGCAAAAGCAATGATTAGTTATTTACTTGTTTGTTTATCTATACATTGTGTCCTTTCCACCAAAGTTTTGAGACAGCCCATAATACTACTTTTAAATATTTGATTAAATGCCCTAAAACCTCCTGAATATTAGCTATCACATTAAAAAATTCAAGTGCCATGCATGTCATTATATTAATTCACTTCAAGCTAAAGTGGACATCCATGCAGTTGAACTGAAACCACAGTAGATACAAGAATAATAAAATGCAAAGTGAAGCACTTACTTTCAGTGAATATTTTAAAAATATTATGATGGACTGTACTTTTTATTTTTAATGTATGGACTGATTGTTCAGCTCTTATTTAGGTTCTGTCCTGAATAACAAATAGTTAACATGAAATACAGTAGAACTGTGGGACGTCTTCTAGTCTCGATTACTAATAGAGGAGTCTAGTAGAATTTTCTATGTGTGTTGTGCAACAGCTGATTGGAGACTTTCTGATTTTTTTACTACATTTCAATTTTAATGTAGAATGAAAGTCCAAGAACTGAGTGAACTTTTTCATATCTAAACATGCAAGCCTGGTAAAACCATTCCGCTTGCTAAAAGATGTTATAAATATCGAGATTAGTTTCTTCTAAAGTTACCAGTGCCAGGTGCATTCCATTTCTTATGTCATATAATATTCTGTTACCAGTGTTCAGAGTTTAAAAGAAGGTTTAAAGAATGTGTAGACAAAAGAAAAATGAGTAAAGACATTTAAATGTAACAACTGTATCTACACAACCTACATGGTAAGTGCTGAAGAGTAGGATTTTTTTCTTAGTGTTGTCTTTGTTTCGCTTATGTGGAATAACATGATGGGGATATGTATGTACAGTTCTGAATTAGCTATTGTCTCCATCATAAATAAGTATAACAGTTTGAATATATAAATCAGTTGCAAAACCAATGTTACTATATTTTGTTTGTTGTACTTCCCATGCATAAAATCTCAGCACTCAAGATGTCCCCATAAAATCCTTCACTAAACCTTTGTTTTAAAGTATTTGAAAGGACATCATTCCATGTGGGAATATTACGTACAGCCACTGATTCAACAGTAACTGAGAACTTATGTACAAAACATTCTTTACATATTGACAAATATTTCTAAAAAATGAATTGGTATTTTTTGTTGTTGAGTGTTTCATGAATGACCTTTACCTCTGTAGACATATGCAGTTTTCAGTTTTTTGGGTGAGACTTTCAAAATATTTTTTTAGAGTGTTCAATGTTAGCAGTGACATTTTTACAGTGATTTCAGAGCCTTGTAGTTTAGAATATTCTATTTGCTTTATTTCTAATTACTTATACCACCCTCGTTTTAAATACTGTGCAGATGTAATTGACAGTGATGATACACAATATGTATTAAATGAGCTTTTCTCTATCAGTGATGTGTGTCATGCAAGATTCCATTGCAATATTTACAGTTAAACTAAACTTTTTAGAAGGAGCAAAATTGCATTTGTTTTGCAGATTTGCTCATCATTAAATGTGAAACATTTCACATTTGTCTTTTTGAGTAATTGGCTTTTTAAAATGATAAGGTGCTCTGAACACTTGTTATGTGGATAGGTCTGACGTTGTATCCCAGAAATCCATATGCCATACAGACAGAACAGAAGAAAGATATTCACAAGCATGTCACAGATTGGACTAAAGCAAGCCAAAAACCCAAGTGCCATGGCATTAACAATAGCACCAGATTTACTGTCACGATCACAATCTGTGCTGCATCACAGACAGAAGGAGAACTTTTGATAGGTAACACCTCAGTGGGTTTTTTTTTGTTTGTTTTTTTTGGCAAATTATCATTTATCATTATATTTTTGCCTGCTGTATAATATTATTATAACGATATAAAAAATACAGGCTAAGTTTACTAGTCCCCAACAAAAAGACAAACTTATTTGCCAGGCTAGGTAGGATTAGAGGCAGGGCAGGGGGAAGAAGGGAGAGAGAAAGAGGCAGATATTCTGTTGTTTTATTACAGACAAAACAAGTTGGAAAAATAGAAAACAGCTAAGGTACTAGTGAGGATTTTAGCTTCTTCAAATTCACAAAAGGAAATGGCTTATTAATGACAGGGAAAACAAAAGAATTACTCCTCTTGAGAACTTGAAAACTCTGATGTTTCCAAAATATGTGGTTTCCCAGGATAAAAACTCACAGCTAATTTTATTTCCCAAATTGGAAGGGGGGGCGTGGGTAGGGATATTTTGAGATGTGAAATTGTCCAGTCCTTTCTGGTCTGTGCACATTTCTCCATGATGCAGATATGAAGCGACCACAATTCACAGGATGCCCCAATAGGTACTAAAAAAAAGATTTACAAAATCACAGCTTGCAGCACAATCTCATCTTGGGCTGATTGAAGGAAGAACTCTAGAAACACTGCACAGAGCTTCCTAGCATCAAATAGAGACGCATCAGTCAATTGCTTTTCTTAATTGAGGGACACTTTGGGACGTCACTGAAAAGAATGTTTCCACCTTTTAGCTGTCTACTTGGCTAGAAGACATTCTGGAGAATGGCCTCAATGAGAGTTTTGTTTTCTTGCAGAAGAATGTATCCTAAAGTTATCTAGTTTTGTTAACATAATTAAAAATATTAAAGCTAGCTTCTCAAAGATATAAAAGGAATCTTAAGGAAAACTTGAAAGGATTAATTAGCAAAATGCTAAGCTGTTCACATATAGCTATGTAGACACAAAAGGATATTAATCCGTAAATTAATTTGAAATTGAGTTGGCTGAAATTGAGAAATGTCTTTAAAGTATATATGATTTATTCTAAAGTAAATAAACATGTTTCCATCCTTTTCAAGCCATGATTTTCACGAAACTTAGAATAAATTTTTGTATTCCTTAGCCCTGAGACCAGTGAGCATTTGGTTTCCAGTCTTGTGTCAGTTTGGAGACCTGGGCACAGTATTTTCTCTCAACATTCCACTTGCCAATGTCAGTCTTCCTTAAAGCCTTGAGGATTATTTACTGTTGTCCACTTCCAGTTCACATGCCTCACTTTAGCGGGACTTAATATATGTCTTCTAATTTTCAAACTCTGTCAACTCACTTTTTACCTTATTAATCATTAAGAGATAGACTAAGTATTTTGAGGGTTACAAAGAAGCACAAAATAGTTACTACTTTCAAAAAAGATATGTTGTTACTAGGGAGCAAACAAGAAGAAAACCACCCAAGATAAAATACAACAAACTGCTTAAATTGCTTTTAAAAATGTATAATACATGGGGCTTCCCTGGTGGCGCAGTGGTTGAGAGTTCGCCTGCCGATGCAGGGGACACGGGTTCGTGCCCTGGTCTGGGAAGATCCCACATGCCGTGGAGCGGCTGGGCCCGTGAGCCATGGCCACTGAGCCTGCGCGTCCGGAGCCTGTGCTCCGCAACGGGAGAGGCCACAGCAGTGAGAGGCCCGCGTACCACAAAAAAAAAAAAAAAAAAAAAAAAAAAAAGTATAATACATAATAGTGGTGAAGTTATGCTCAGAAATCAAAGAAATCTATGAGTGAGATACCTAGAGACAGAGAAGGAAAACTTCAGTTTTATGAACTATTAGGGAAAGAGAGAGAAAGAGATGCAATTTTTATCAAGATTTATAAAACAAATTGTTCTACAAATCACTCATTTGCTTTTATTGTTGCATTTCTACTATAAGTATATAAAGACAATATAAATGAGACAAACTTTTTGCCAGAGACATAGAACAACTATTCATGCAAGATATATGAGAGCAACACAGGAAACATCCTGAGAGTGATACTGGTATATGAAGGTTGTAAGAAAAGGAAAAGACAGTGGGAGCCTTATTACTCAAATCTTATTCAGGTGAGAGTATATTGAATATTTTCCAATTTAAGTAGAGAATTCTTGTAATGTTAACTCTTGAAGGTTTTGCAGTTGGTGAGATATATGATATAAAGAGGGTATTGAAAGGAAGGGGTCCAGAGATGGCATGTCAGGAGCAAATAGAGTGTGGAATAGACTGACAATTCTGAACATTCAGGGATGAAGGAGACATTGTAAATGATCGGCTGCTAGGGACAAAGGAGATGCAAGAAATAAAAGTGATAGACTTGTAGAACAAGAATTGATGAAGTGGATGATGGTGTGCACTGGTAGAATTGTGAACATCTGGAAGGTAAAACATTTTAAGGAAAAAATTTTTATTGAAGAAGCAAAATTTGATAGAGGCCCTATGACATATGTAGAATGAGTGAATGTGTTAACAGAAAGATGTGGAAATCAAATTATAGACTAAAAATTTTGATGGGTGTCACTTAAGTTAATCCCATAGAAAAATTTATATTATTTTCAGGAACATGTTTATCTCCTAAAGCATGGTATACTTGTAATTTTCAAAAAAGTATCTGCTACTGCATATATGGCTTCCATTAGTTTTGCATTAGTTTATTAATATTTCATTTAAATTGTCTTTGTTCAGTGTTAATAAGATGTAAACTCTAAAGTCATGATTTATGTATTCAAAAGTCAGCAAACACTTATGAGTTCCTAACATGTGGGCACAAGCTAGGGATAGTTCTTAGAGAGCCTCTAGCACAAAGCAACCAAATAAGATGTTACCCTTTGGGCAACAGCGTTAATGAAAATTGGTGAAATGAATTGAGTTTATAAAATTTGAAAAGGTAAATTAGGGGACTCATGGTTATGCTCTTAAAATAAATAAAAACGTATTATTACTTGGGTTGTGTTAAGAACTTATGCCTTATCTTCTCACATCTTAAGTTTTTAGTTCTTTAGTTCTTTCAAGTTCTTAAGAGACCAGTTCTGTCTCTTAGAGACCACATGAAGTTTCTCTAAGATTACCTGAGATGAAACTCATGTTACAAAATGTACAACTTCTACTTCAAAACAATGCATAGTTTAGATTTTTCTCTCATTGCAATGACTACAAAGTATGAAGGTAATTTCTGGGAAGTCAAGGTAAATTTTAGAAAAAAAGAAATATTTCTAGTTAAATAATTTGATATACAAACATGTCCTTTCAATGAATTTTACACCAATTTAATGTGTGATGGGAGAACACATTTTAGGAAGTGTGGTTAGTAAGTTTGATGGTATAAGGTAGACTTCCCTATAACAAAACAAATACATGAGTGCCCATGAGCAAGTTCTCTTTGATTTTTGTTTGTTTTGCATTGTGGTCTTCATCAAATTTTGTTTATCATTTTGTGTTTTTTATTTCTGCCATTACGGGAATTAGTTACTCTTGCAATTATCCTTATAAATATAATACTTGCTTCATTAACTTAAACAGCATTGACTCCCGTTATGAAAAATGAGAAATGTGTGCACTTATACTTCTTCCCACTTTGTCATAGTCGATAGATGTTTAGTTATATTTTTATATTTTCAGGTTTACAATATTTATATATTTCTGTCATCCTAATTTTCAGAGAGTTCTAGCTTAATTAAGGATCGTATCTCATTGTATACAACTTCCTCAAAAATATTTTTTTAGCTTTTGACATTTGGTTGCTTTTGGTTGTTTGGAACCAAATATATTATGAGACTTATATAGCCCAAGGAAGTCTTCTGTTGCCTTTGTATGTGAACATAAACTTGACTGGGTACAAAGTACTTGATTAACACTTTCATTTTACCAAGACCTTTAGGCTTTCTCCACTATTTTCTGTATATAAACATTGATATGGAGAAGTCTGAAGCCAACCTGTTTTTGCTCTAATAAGTGACTTCATGTTTCTGAAGGTCTATAGGACTTTTTTCTTTATCCATAAAGTCTGATAATTTAGCAAAGATATCTCTTAGTATTTAAATTCTATAGCAGAATTCTTTAGAACACAGTCAACTTATCCACATAAATTCAGATTTCTCTCTATGTTACTGAGATTTTTGTCTGTCACATCTTTGGATATTTTGTTTTATTTTATTAAAATGTTCTTTTTTGGGGTTCACCAATGATGAGGATATGACATCTCCTATGTTGTGTTCTCATATCTAGTCTTCTATAAATGAATGTACCTCAGTTAATAAATTTTCTGATTATTTAGTATTTTGATCACATCCTCACAGGTTTTATAATATAAGGTTCATGTTTAAAATTTTGTAATTCTAGTTTTAATGTCCTCTTTAATCCAAATATTTTCAGGGGAGTATTTTCTATTTGCTTATAGGTTATTATGGAGAGTATTTTCTATTTGTTTATATGTTATTACTTTCAAGGAAAAATATTCTTTTCAGCTATTCTGTTTGCTTTTAATTTCTAATTATACGACATCATGGTTTAGAGGTATGGCTATTAAAGTTTAAAAATAGAACTACCATATGGTTCAGCAATCCCACTTCTGTGTATATTTATGAAAGTAATGAAATCACTATTTGCAGAGATATCTGCACTCACATGTTCATTGCAGCATTATTCACAATAGGCAAGACATGGAAACTAACTCTCCATCAGTGGATGAAGGGTTAAAGAAAATGTGATATATCTATATAGGTATAATGGAATATTATTCAGCCAGAAAAATATTCATGTCATTTGTGACAACGTGTATGAACCTTGAGGGAATTTCAGTAAATGAAATAAGTAAGACAGAGAAAGAGAAATACAGTACAATCTTACTCATATGCACAATCTAAAAAAGTCAAACTTGTAGGCTCAGAGAGTAGACTGGTGGTTTCCAGAGCTCAGGGGTGGGGGAAATAGATGTTAGTCAAAGGGTGCAAACTTTTAGTTAGATGATAAATAAGCTCTGGGAATGTAATGTATAGCATGGTGACTATAGTTAACAGTACTGTACTGATACTGAAAAAGTTGTTGAGATAGTAAATCTTAAATATTCTCACCAGACACAAAAAAAGATAACTATGTGGAATGATGGATATGTTAACTCACCTTGTGGTAATCATTTCCCCATATATATATACACATCAAAACATCATGTTGTACACCTTAAACTTACACAACGTTATTTGTCAATTCTGCTCAATGTTCTGTGGCAGCCTGGATGGGAGGGGAGTCTGGGGGAGAATGGATACATGTATATGTATGGCTGAGTCGCTTTGCTGTGCACCTGAAACTGTCACAACATTGTTAATCAGCTATAGTCCAATATAAGATAAAAAGTTAAAGAAAAATCTCAATAAAGCTAGGTGAAAAAAAATCTGGAAAAGAGGCCAGGAGTACACATTTTAAAAAAAAAAGAAAGAAAAGAAAGTGCCACATGTGCCATGCACTTTTTGGTAATATTAATATGAACTTGCATTCTTACTTCCAACATCATTGTTCCCTTAGTCTTGTATCTTGTAAATAGTCTATTGATATATTTCTGTTTTAAAAACTCAAACTAATAACCTCCATTCATTAATAGGAAAAGATAACCCATTCATATTTTTTCAGGTTAATAAGGTATTTGATATTTCTATGATTTTTATGTTATTATTTTTGGTGTTGGCTTTTGAGGGTTTGTTCGTTTTACCTGTATGTTATTTCTTTTTCTTCAATTTGTTTTATCTCTAGGAAATTAAATTACTCTTTTTTGTTTATTTTTATCCATTTGGTGGAGTCAAGACCCTTAACATGCTTTTTCTCTCCCTACTGGAAAAGAACAAAAACCAAAAAAACAAAACCCTGCTATATTCTTCATATAGATATTGGTTTTTGTTGCTTTGATGGGAATATGCCAAGAAAGCAGAATTAATGCTTGTATTCAGTCTACCGTCTTTATTAAATCTCTCAAATATTCTCTCCAATAACTTTGATCTCATCGTTCTTTTTTCATTCATGTGTTTTACTTCAGTATATCATTATACCTGTTCTACTTTTTGCTACTTTACTGTGGTTTAATTTCTCTAATAATTCTCACTGTAACACTCAATTCTTTTTATAAACCCGAAAATTCTTACTTTATATTTTTGCTTACTCATCTTTTCTTTGACTATGTATGTTTATTCTTGTGTTATTCTTTCAATAGGTGCACGGTCCTATATCTTTTCCCTGAGGGTGTAGAATATTATGCGTGACATTTTCTCCTATTTCCTGGAATAGTTTTTCTTCTGATGTGGGTTTTTACTATGACTTCTGTTTATTTTTTATCTTTTTTCCCCCACTCTTTTCTAAGGAGGTGAGAACAAGAGTTGCAGTGTCTGTGCACTAGTTCCATATGGCATGCTCTCTGCTTATTAATCTTCTTAGTATGGAAATTATTGCATTTAAACCCAAAGTATTTAATCTGAAGAAAGCTGCACATTTCTTTCTGGGCAATCTCTCTTTCTCTTTCTCTTTCCCTTTCATTTTTAATCCACATGCTGACTTTTTGCACTTTCTTCTTTCTGTGTTCCTATTTCTTCCTTATGGAGAACTCTGGACAAGACTGGTAAAGTCTCTTCCAGCTTTAGGCTACATGTATCAGTTTGTGGCTGTTTTTGAGAACATATTATTATGTTTTAGGAATTATTTAATTCCATCTAAAAGATGAGATTGGATAAAGGATTGTCCAATACCTAATTTTCTAGACACTTTTCCCCTCAATTATGCTAATAGTCCTCAAATCTTTTTTGCCAAAGATAATTTTGAATACAGTAAAAACTCTGCAGAAAATACATAGGCTTTTTAAATACATCAGTATAACGTGTGTATTTAAGTGTCTCCATTGTGTAGATTGCTGGAAAGAAAAAGAAATGGCCTCTTTAAATACAAACGGTATTTGCACTATTTGAATAGAATTTGTATACAGGTATAAAAAAATCATATGTTAATTTTTATAAGTTTGAAAACAGAAGACTTGATTACTGTAATAATGAAATAATTTTTCAGCCCTACAGAAAAAATATTTTTCATGCTGTTTGGGGAGGAAGAGTGGCGGCTTGAATCAATCATCATTGTGAGGTTTTTGTTTTAGTTGGGACTGTGGATAAAGGAGGAAGATATGTTTTTTACTTTAAATCTTGGTTTGAAATATGTATTACGTACAATATAAGATATTCTGATAATGACATTGTTTGATTATGAGGATTTGATACAAAAGACACTTGTCTCTGACACTTTCATTTTTTCAGAATAAAATATTACTTGCTTATAAAAACCATTCAGGTGCCACCAACTTCTAGAAATTGCTTATTGTAAAGCGACTTCAGCTTCAGAGAATAGCTAACCAATGTAAAGCGTGTTCTTTGAAGGTACAAGTCTAACACGTTGACACATATATCACACCCCCACACCTACCAATAGAAAAACAACAACAACAACAACCTCATTAAATTTAATGAGGCAAATGGTGCTACTTTTGATGGGACACTAATGAGAGAATCTTTTTTTCTTAACCAAATAGAGTCTTATTAATTTATGTCAGAAACAGAAGTGGAGACACAGTCATATTAGAAGTGTTAATTCCACAAGGGAATATCTCCAGTGGTCCTTTAACTGGGCTTAACCACTTATTTAATCAAACTTACTGAGCTTCATTTTAATGTTCCATGATTTAAGATCATTGCTGTATCACAGTATGTTTCTCAAAGACTAGAAATATATTTTTTCGCCTGTATATCCCCTATTACAGGGAATGGTACTTCAGACATTACAAAGGCACCCTTTCTTCTTTTCTAGATCAAGAAATTCACTTTATTTTACTTTTATAGTTTTCACATGTAGAAAATAAATGAAACTGATATACCGATTTTTTCAAATCCAACCAAAAATCATCCTGAAACTACTATTGCCATGCATATTTTTAGAAAGTAGTGTATAAAGTCTGAAAATCAATAGAATTTTAATTTAAATGCATTATAGAAATTTGCCATTTAAATTAAAAATCATGGTGAATTCTCTTAAAATGGAATATTCTTTGTAACATAAAAATTTCCTACTTTATTATTTGTTTTGGTAAGTCTGAAGACACATTTGCTATTTCATCAATTACAGAATGGACACATGCACATAGACAAAAATTCATCTTTGGGACTAATGTAAAAATGTATTCATTGATCAATAGCAGTCTACATGATTGTCTATTATAATATGTCCTCTTCTATATCAGCATTTTCTAATGTTCTGAATAGGTTACTAGTATTCTATCCTGGAGAGGGAAAACATGTAAAATGTGTGATTGAAGATTCAAAGAAGATTCAATCTTCTTTGTGCCTAGTTATGGTGTGTGTGTGTGTGTGTATATATATATATATATATATGCCAAACATTAGGATGGGTACTGCTCTACAGCAGTTAACAAACAGAAAAATATTCCACTCTCGTGGAGTTTGCGTTCCAGTTTGATGAGGCTAGAAATAGGCAAAACATTAAGATAAAACAAAATATATAGTATATTGATGTTGCTATGGCAACTAGAAAATTAAGGCAGAGAGAATAATTTAGAAATTTAAATAGGATGGCCAGAGAATGCCATAGTAAAGTGATTATGTGAGTCAAGTCTGAAGGAAGTAAGGGTTAATTAAGGTTAGGGTTAGGTTTTGTTGATGACTGATTTATATGATCATGATAGCTTCAGTCACAGTGATAATGAAAATGAGAATATAGTAGGAAAAGCTACATTAATTTAAAACCTTTTAAAACTGTATATTTTAAAGACCATGGCATAATTCATATTTTAAGAACCACAGCCTTTAATTCTGTACTTATTAAAATTAAAAGACAAGTATCTAGGACAATTATTAACTAGCTGTGTGAAGATGATAAATTCATCAATTTATTTTCTACCAAAAACAAACAAAAGAAACCACCAAGACTTCACATCACTGTATATGGACATTGTCTCCCTATTATAGTTATCACATTGATTACAAGTTCTTTATCTGTTTATCTCCTATTATCCTATGAATTTATTGAATATAAAGATACGGATTTATTGAATATATTGAACTTACTGAATTCATCTTTTCTTTGCACAAAGGCAGAGCAATGCATGGCACTCACTCATTATAATTGTTGAATACATTGATTGATCAAACAAATATTTATTGAGATACTATTTTAAAAACTGGAGATACACTGGTGACTAAGAAGAAAAATTTTCTGGAATCATGGAGTTTACATGTTAGTAGAAAGTATTCAATAATCGAGTAAGTAAAAATATATAGTATGCCAATTAAAATATATCATGAGAAAAATAAAGTGGGAAAAGGGGATAGAGGGTGATAGAGAGTAGTAATAGGGTGTATTGTTTTGGGAAGGGTGATTAAGGGTGTATTAAGAGTAGTAATAGGGTGTATAGTTCTGTGAGGTAGTGATATCGTAGCAGAACCAGGAGTGAAGGGCAGCATCTGAATAAAGAGCATTTCGGGAAGAGGGAACGAAAAGTCCAAAGGCTCAGTAGCAACAGCTAGAAAGCTAATGCAGCTGAATCAGAGTAGGAGGTGAAATGTGGGAGGAGAGAGGGTCAACACGATAGATGATGCTCAGATAACATAAACGTTGGAGACTGTGACAGAGTTTCAGCTTCAATCATCAGGGTATTTTAAGCAGAGAAGTGATATGATCCTATTAGCAGTTTTTTGTTAATTACTTTGTCAGCTGTGTAATGAAGTTGAGTGTAGAGGGTTAAGACTGGAAGCAAGGAGGCCACTTAGGAGGCTCTTGTCATATAGATAAGAGGTAGCTCCTGTTTTGGTCTAGAATGACCAGAGGTGATTAGAGATGAAATAGAAATGGGTTAAATATGATAGTACAAAGGGAAATTCTTTGAAAACAACTTGTTGGACTTTTCAACACATGGTTTTAAGTAACTGTAATGATATTAAAAAATGGCGGTATTTGAATTTTACCACTGACATGTTTGGTAAAAATTCCAGATACTGAAACAAAATATTAACTGGAATTTACTTCAAGGAATGGCTAATGTGGATGAATACTATCTTTTCATAAGTCTTTTATGGGCTTATGGGAATTCATTTTACCTAATAATATTAACTGGTGATTTATTACTGCTCCTTTAAATTCACGTTGCTTTTTTTTCTGGGTGCTTCTAAGAATTTATCTCTTTAGATTTCAGCTGTATAATTATGATATAGTAAGGGTGATTTTCTTTACATTTATTCTGCTCAGGGTTTGTAGTGATTCTTGGATCTGTGGCTTGATGTATTTAAGCAGCTTTGGAAAATTCTCAGTCATTAGCTTTATTTATGTGTTCATTTATTTATTTAAGTATAGTTTACTTGCAATAGTATATTAGTCTCAGGTGTACAACATAGTGATTCAATATTTGTATAGGTTATACTCCATTTAAAGTTATTATAACATATTGGCTATATTCCCTATGCTGTACAATATATCCTTGTATCTTATTTATTTTATACATAGTATTTTGTACCCCTTTATCTCTTACCCCTATATTGCCCCTCTCCCTTCCCTCTTCCCAGTGGTAACCACTACTTCGTTCTCCATAACTGTGGGTCTGTTTCTGTTTTGTTATATTCATTTGTTTGTTTTATCTTTTAGATTCCATATATGTGATAACATACAGTATTTGTCCTTCTCTGTCTGACTTATTTCACTAAGCATAATACCCTCTAGGTCCATCCATGTTGTTGCAAATGGCAAAATTTTATTTTTTTTGACTCAGTCATTGTCTTTAAATATAGCTCTTTCCTATTCAATTTCTCCTCTCTTTTTGGATTCCAAGTATATATCTCTAGGACCTTATGTCTTTTTTTATGGTCTTTTCAGTATTTTCCATTATTTTGCTTTCTGTGCTTCAGTGTGCATATTTTATTCTGACTTAATATCAGTTCATTTTTCTCTGTATATATTATCTGCTGGTAATCTATCTTAATTTCTTATTTTTATATCTTAATATATCTTAATTATGTTTTCAGTTCTAAAATTCATATCATTCTATTGATCATTTCCAGGTCTCTGCTAAGACTTTTAGTTTGTAAATTATTTTTGAATATATTATATAATGTCATCGAACTGGATTATCTAAATTTATTGTAGGTCTATTTTCATCACTTTTTCTATTTGTTGTAAATCATTTATCTATAGCAAACCTGCTTTTTAAAGCAGGCGCAGGACATTGTTTTGAAAAATTGTAGAGACTATTTAAGCATCTAGATGATGCCATTTTCTTTCACAGGGAATTTATTTTTTTATTTATGGCAGGAGCTTTAGGCTAGGATATCACCTTAATCCAAGCAGGGATTAATTTAACTCAATATTGGCTTTCTGCATTTGTGAAGGCTGGTAGATTCCAAGTTCATTTTAATGCTTAAGGCCCAATCCTTCAGGGTCCCAATTGAAAGCCTCAGGTCCTTTCCATCCTGGTAGAATTTAAACTCTACTTTTGTTTCTCAAGCCCTGTGAGACTACCATACACTCTGATGAGCTTCTCAGCCTATCACCCATAGCTTTACTTGGAGAATGTCTGAGGGGAAGAAGCAAGACCAAATTCTGAGCTCACTTCTCTGGGCTTGTATTCTTTTCAAGATCTTAGTTTATAAGTTTTCTGTGCCTTGTTGCTCTTCTGTGTCTTCAAAGAGAAGTGTTATTTGTGTGTGTGTGTGTGTCTGGTTTTCTGGTAGATGTTGATCTGAAGCCAGTCAGCCTTTGTCTGAAACTTGTTTAATGAAAAAAAATAATAATGGTAGAATACAAAGCAGTTTTTTAAGGGGAATATTTATTATCCTAATGCATATATTTAGAAATAAAAATAAAAGTAAATAATAAAACAAAATTTAAAGAGATTAAAGTTATAAAAAAATCAAAATAACCCCAAAGAAAATGTAATTTAGAACTTAATTAAGATTAAAAACAAAAAGTAATGATGGAATAAACCACAAATAAAACATACTTTATCAATAAAACTAAAAGCTGATGCCTTAAAAAGATACAACAATAAATTTGAACAAAAAAAGACAATTATAAGCAAAAAAGAGAGAAGACATTATGTTAGAAATAAGAAAATGACTACAAATGAGACATGATTTACAAGAAAATTTACATAAAACTTGGTTAATACTCTGAAAACCTGGATGAAATGGATTATTTTTTAGGAAAATTTAAACCTACAAGCTTAACTCAAGAAATGGAAAAGCTGAATAGAAAAATTATCCTAGAAATATTTGTAGAAGTAATAAAATATCTACATCTGCAAAGGCATCAGGAACAAACACTTTTTATAGATGCATTTCACCAAAACTTCACAGATCAAGCAATCCCCATGTTACGTAAACTTTTTCACATAGAAATATGGGAAGCTTCCCAATTTATGAGACTGGCATAACCTGAAAATAAAATCAAACAGGCAGAGCTCCAAAAAAGAAACTAACTGAAGGACAATCATAATGATGAATAAGATGCTAAGACCTCTAAATATAATATCTATATATAATATTAGCAAACAAATCTTAATAACCAAATGAAATACTTATCCCAAGAGTGAATATCTCCAACATGAGGAATTCTATTTTTGTACATTCTTACTGTAACTTACTAAAAGATAAAACTATATAATATCTCCAATATTTAAGAAAATCCTTTTGATAAAATTCAGTACCTGCTTAAAAAAAAATGGTGTGCCAGCAATAGAAATAAATTTCTTTGGCAAAAAAAAAAAAAACCTGACATATATGAACATATAAAATTAAAACCTCTGTGGGACTAAAGATACTATGAGTAAAGTAAAAAAACAATATGACAGATAAAAAATATTTTTGCAAGGACAAATATAGAGAGAACACCTCTAAAAGAATAAGAAATAAAGAAACATGCCAGCAGATAGCTGAGAAGAAAAACTGTAAAAAAGCAATTAATTAAAAATTTCTAATAAGCTTACAGAAAAAAAATATTTAACTTCACCGAGCATCAGAGAATTGCAGCCTTCAATGGGATACCATTTTCACTCATCAGATTGATAAATATTTAAAATATTGATAATGTTTAGTTTTGAAAGAATGTTGGGAAAAGCATTCTCATTCACTGTTGGTGTAATTGCAAGTTTAGAGAAGAAATGGGCAGGATTTATTAAAATTAAATGTCTATTACTTTTGATCCTGCTCTTCCACTTTTAAGAATCTATCAAGCATTTGCATGTACATAATAGGTATATGTACAAGGGGTTGATTGTAACCTTGGCTTTTCGTAATAGAGAATAATTTTATTAAATACCCCTTTATAGGAAGGTATTAAATAAATTCACTGGGAAAGGTGTATGGGAAAACTAGTCAGTGGTTAGAAAGAATGGTATGCTACCATGGGAATCACTCTTTATCTGTTGGTATCAGGAAAAGAAATGGCAGGAATGGCTAGAGTGAGAGAAGAATTTGGCTCAAGAGGGAACATTTCAATGTTTTTTAGGGGAGTAGCAAAGCAGACTGAGAAGGAGTCAAAGAATTAGAAGAAAGCCAGGAAAAGAGATTATTCATGATAGAGGGTTAACTTGCTTATAGCTTCTGAGATATCAATTATGAGGGAGATAATTGTAATGGGGTCAAAAATCACTTTCTATAAAGCAAATATTCTTTAAAAGAATATTATACTCAATAATTTAATTCTTAATTCATTTTGGTCCAGATCCCCCATTTCCTTGGGGGGGGGGGGTTGTTAATTAAAACAAAACAACAAAAACAAAAGTACTTACACTTGACAGTTTCAGTCAACTTAGTCTTCTGAGATATAACGTCTTCCTTAGTCTGCTCTCCCAGGTCTCCTTCCCAAGATGGTATCTGGGTAAAATGAGAAGCTTACTGGCCTCATGGCAAATGGCAAATAAGAGAACGGTCTCTAGATTCATTGTTTTTCATATATTCATTCAATTAATACTAATTGAGTATCTATTATGTGCCAAGCTTTATTCGAGATCCTGGGGACACTGCAGTGAATAAAGAGGCAAAAATACCTGCCCTCATGGAGTTTACATTCTAAGGAGAGGCCTTTCTGGTCTCCACTTTGTGGTTGGTCTGGTCTGTGCCCTGCTGTTCTCTGTCCTCTGCTCTTCTGTTACACCTGCCTGGTTTTCGTTCTTAGCTGTTTGTTTGCTTTGTTTTGTGGCTGGCATCAAGCTGCCCCACCCCCAAATTTTGTGATTCTTACTGTTTGCTTCAACTCTGAGATCCCTTCTTTCTTCAGCCTCTTTGTCCTGGCCTCAAGATGGAGATTTTAGCACATCTATGTCTGCCCTCAAGGGCACAGGGACACAAGGGGTCTCCTCAAAGCTGTGTATAAACTGAGGATGAGGTGTTGCTCCTGGGCCTGGTCACGAACACTGCTCCTGCCCTGCAGCCCTGCCTGCCACTTCTCCCCCAAGCCCCAGCCACCACACACTGGAAACCTAGCCCCAGACAAGGGTTTTCCCTCCACATATCTGCCCCCCTCTAACCCATCTATAGACGGCGGTCCAAACCCACTCATTCCCTTCTCAGGAGCCCCAAAGTCAAATTCACCCTAATTGTGATTCTGCAAAGTCTCCATAGTTGAGGCGTTCCTTTTATTGTTTGCTTGTTTGAAACTGCTGTTGTGGTGACACCGCCTTTGAAAAATTTAGGATAAGTGGTAGTGGAAGAGTGTGGTACCTGAGTAAGCAAAAGAAATAGAGACTGGGACTCCAGAGTCTTCAGTCAGGTGTCTTTATAACTTCTTATACAGGAATTGATTCCTGCAGCCCACAGGGTTATGATCATTGATTCTGTCATATTCTCCAGTTGCAGTTTAGAAATTATCAGTCTAGAATCCTCCTACAGGGGACACATGGTTTTGAGGGCATTAGCCCACTGTGGCCCCCTTTTCCTGGCAAAGCAATAAAGCTATTCTCTTCTACTTCACACCCCTCTCCCCCTGCCAAAAAAATCCTCATACATGTGGATTGTGGAGGTACTCCACACATGTTTATGCATATATGTAAATAGATATGCAAAGTTTCCCCTTTTTCCTCCCCATTTATTTGAAGTGAACTTGTCTTCTTTCACAAAATAGGCTGGGAACATTTAGGGGAGGGGAGATAGGGTAGTGGTTACAAAGATATCTTGTTCTTTACTTGTTTGTACATCTCATGGGTAATTGTATTAATAGTTAAGACTCTTTGCCAGGCACTTTGTCATGGGATTTTCATGGATTACACTTAATTGTCACCACAATCCTATGAGATAGCTCCTCTTTTTATCCCCATTTTAAAGGTGAGACTGAAGCACAGTGTGCTGAAGTGACATGGGCAGGACTCAAGCCTGTGTGAGGCAAGCCCAGATCTGCCCAGAGTGGTATCTGTAAAGCTCATGTGTTTGAACTTGAGCTATACTGTCTCAAGCTATCTTTCATGTCCCGCACATTTGTACTTGAAATTATAGGCTCTCATTTTGTTAGATATTATGAAGATGTGAAAGAAATTAAAGCCATACTCCAAGTTTTTGAAAATGGAATATGATATATCCAAATGATGAAATATTACACAATTACCAAAAGGTTGCATCTGAAGAATTTACAGTAACTTGGGAAATCGATTTTTGGAAAATGGTAAAGATGTGGGTCTAAAATTAGATGAATGTTTTTGCAGCTGTTGATGTGGAGGGGTTTTAACTGCCTTGATCAAGAAAAGGAAACTCAGACCAATAGAAATAGTACATTTTGGGTATCAGTAATTCTATTTTTTATTATCATAAAATGAGCATGTCTTTGGATTAGTTTACTCTAGTAGCACCTGTTAGCTTATCATCATTTATAGGGACAATGTCATGTGGGAAATGCTTACGCAAGCCAGATGATAAGAACAGGGGAATGAGTATTCTGGGCTTCTTGGGGTCATTACCACAAAGATCGCTGACCTTGTGCTAAACACTGCTGTAGAAAAAGCACTCCCCATCTATTTATTCTGAGCCTCTTCTTTCTTTGGAGTCATAGTTATGTTTGCCCTCAAGTTTCTCTCTATTCTTCTATCAAAATTCTTTTCAAATACCGAGAACTGAGGGTGTTTATATGAGTACAACAAAAAATTTTTTAAGAGATACAAACAAAATCTTAAGATAGACATACTTTGTTTCTGAGGAAGAAGTCTTACCATTTGCAAATTTTTCATTTTGCAAATTAATATACAACCCTATCAAAATCCCAGTGGGAGATTCTGGGAGAAGAAAAAAATATTTTTAATTTGTTTAAAAGGTTTAGAGTCAAGATAGTTCCAAGAAAATCATAAAAGGAATAACAGAGGGGAAACGTGCCATGTGAAGTACAGGAAAAAATCTAAAATAAGAATAATTAGAGGTTGAAATAGCATGAATCCAGAGAGAAATCACACAACTGTGTAGGCAGCCCACAAAAAGACCATGGCATCTATAAATAACAGGAGGATCGCAAACCAATAGGGAGAGGAAAGATTAATCAATAAATGGTGCTAGATAACACATTATTTGGACTAAAGTTTTAATAGTAGATTCTCATATACCCATAAAACAAATCTAAGAGGAATTAAGTATACACAAATTTTAAAAAATCATAAAAAATAGTGGAAAATACATGAGTCAAAAATCTGACATCTGGATGAGTAAGGGATTTCTAAGAATTAAAATATTAATTAGAAAAAATCACCAAGGAACAATATACAACTTTTATAATGTAAAATTAAAACTTACACTTTTATATATAAATAATTTAATTAGAAGTGCCATTCAAAATAAATTAGGGAGAGTATTTGTAGCAATTATGGCCAAGCTTTAATAAACTTTAATTCAAGTTCTCTTTCAAATAAATCTTAAAAGTCCTATAATTGAAAAATGTAAAAGGATATTAGCAACAAATTTTTAAGAAACGACTACTGATAAGAGAAATGCAAACTTAACAAAAAATATATTTTTATATTTACGAAATTTGCTAACCATACAATAATAAGATAAAGTATGAATTGAAATGGTCCCACTTCTAAATTTTAGTGAGATAATACAACTTAGAATAATGTTTCTAGAAAGTAATTAGGAATGTATTTCAGTAGCCTTCCAAAATTATATTATTTGATGTGGCAAATCTCTCTAGGAATCTCTTCTAAGAAAAACAAACCAGAAATTAAAAAAAAAAAAACAAGTTTATACAACATGGCCTCATTTGTCATGACAAAAAATGGAAACAACTAAATTATGGAAAAACAGGAAAACTTAAATATATTATGATAAATCTCTATGACAGAATACTATGAAGTCATTAAACCAATTCTCTCAAAGAATAATGTCATAGAAAAACCCTTATAATGTTAAAAAATTAAGATATAATACTGTATATTTAATTCAACCTATTCTATATACATATTTTATATATATATATGCATTAAAAAATCTGAAAAGAAATGCATTAAGTGTTAAGAGGGCTGTCTTTGAGTAGTGTGATTAGAGGTGGGTTTTAATTTTCATTTTACTTATTTCTGATTTTGCTTGTTTTAAAAGTGTTTATATGCTATATTTATAATCAGAAATCATTTGTTTTAATATATTTTCTTAGGAAAAGTAATATACTGATATCTGAACAATTATATAAAAAGATGATCTCTCCATTTAATTGTTTAAAAAGCTTCATCTAAAGTAATAACCTGATCATTAAAATTCCAATCCTGAGACAGCAGGTTTAGGGAATTTGTCATCCAAAGAGGCTTCTTAACACTCCTGGAATCACACTACATGGCAGTTGACAATACTGCCAATATAAGTTTTAAGGTCAGGTCAGCATATGGATACTGAAGTCTCATGTATGGGAAATGCAGTTCATCAACTTATAAGGAGATTGCCAAACTTTCTCAAATGTAGTGGCAGTTTTAAAATATAGTCACGATAATGAGTTACATAGAAGAAAGTTTACTCAGTTTTTGAGCTTGAGAATTTTGGAAAAGAATGTCATTGGGAGAGAATGGAACACAGAAAAAGGAAAAGTGTGGTCTCAAAGCAGCAATCACTTGGAGTTACAGTCTTGTTGGAGATGGCATAGAACAATCAGTATACCTGGGGAAGATTTACTGGCTCTCTGAGATATACCAGCTCCATTTTGTCAGCCTTCTGCTGTCGTATTGTCTGGCTTACATTACAAGAACACTCGGAGCCTAAGTCTCTGGTAATTTTGGTGCATAAAGGATGAGTAAGTTTCACTACATCTAGTTATCATAGTGGTGAGTGTTCTCTGAGAACCTTGATGTAGTCCGAGCCTCTGCCGAAATTTACCAAAAAGTCTTTGGAGTTTGCTTTCAAATCTTGCCATCATGGGCCCTTTGAGAGCACTGACTTTCTGTGATTTTCCTCAAGATATCATATCAGGTATCTGCCTGACATCATGGGAGCATAATGGCATCTGTTGATGGCAAGGAGAAGACCATGGAGTCATATTATCTGATAATGTTTATTCCACATCTGTGATTTGTGTCCTACAAGGCTCTTGGGGCTTAAACCACATGTGCTGTATTTGCATTAATGGGAACTTGAGAAGGAGAGGCCATAACACTATTAAAATGTTTAGCTTTCATTCTCCCATCACACAGACACATGCTAATAACTACTCCCAGACCTTGTATCATGGTGCTGCAGGATGAACGTGGAGTGTGCTCATTGTTTCAATACAAGGGCCTTAAAAACAAATAGCTACCATCTCTGCCTCTGATAGCTTGCCAGGCTTTTAACTTTGGTTTTTCCCTCTTCAGATCATGGTGAGGTATCTCAAATGTATTCCAAACAGCGCATTACCGTCAAGTCTTTGTTTCTTGTTTTATGAAGAAACTAGTGCTTTAAGGTATATTTAGAAAAGACACGGTTTAAGCCACATTCCAAAGAGCCACATCCTAATTCTACTTTCAAAAGGCAGGAAATGATTTATCAGAGCAGAATCCCCACTGCAGGGTTATTGATCAACCAGGCCTAATTGTCAAAAATGTGACAAATATTCTGGAGTCTTTCTGTAGGGTTAAATATCCAACTGTTAAATTATATTTGGAAACATTTTGAAGCATCTTATAAACGAGAAGAAAGAGAGAGAAAGCCAAGAAGCAGGACTTGAAGACTGGATTCTTCATTACTCCCTAGGCCAATGTTTTTCAAATAGCATTCAAGACCCTTTAGTGGATCACGAAATCAATTTAGTGAGTTGGGACTATATTTTTTAATGAAATCAATTAAAGAAAGAATAGAGCAGAATAAAAATATCAGACTACATTACACATAGTAAGGGTAACTATTATTTTATGAAACTTTTGTTTCAATTATATAAGCTGTGCATATATTCTCAAACATATACACAAACATATGTATACAGTATATATATTGAATATTATATACAGAATAATGGATGGCTAGATAGATAGATAGAATTGTGTGTGCATCTAAGAAAGAGAAAAAGAGAGAGAGTGAGTGAAGGAAGAGGTACCAGTTGCCAATGTAAAATATATATCTTACCATGGATCATGGCCAGAAAAATTTGAAAGCCATGACCAGACTATACCTCCTGGGCAGTGGCTTCTTTTAACTTTGGAATAAATTCTCCCCCTCAATGCCTCCCTCATCAGCTTTCAGATAAATTCACAAGCTACTTATAAATGTAAATCTCAAACATTTTTAGAAAACTTTGTGGATGAAACTCAGTAAGATGTGGATCTAATGCCATGAGCCATTCATCAAGAGTAGCAAATTACAAGCCAGGTAGATACTGGTTCCAATGATGGGAAAGTGTTCTTAATGTCCCACTCCTCATGATCCTAGAAAATGATAAATCTCACAATAGTTCATAGTGAGCCACAAAAATTGAGGGAGGAACTCACTGTATTGATGATACTTACTTATAATATCATTCAGGGATAGGGACTATTTCTTAGGATTAGGAGTAACCTGGTTGACGGCAATAGAACCATCTTGATGAAGCCAGCAAAAAAACTATAGTTGAGACAGGTGCTAGGGAAAAGTTTGAGATGATAATATTGGAAGGAAGTGTGTCTGCTGGACATAATACAGAACCAAAAACTAAGATAACAGAATACAGTCCAAGCTGTTAGAGTCAGAGTATGATTTCCATCTTGAAATAACAAGAATATTTAATAGGCCAATTGGATAATCAATGAATACCCGGAAATGGCTCATTTTTGGGTACTCATATGACCATCTGCCTTGAATGCAAGCAAGGATTATTGTTTGATTACACGTCTAGTAACTTAGGTGGATGAGACAGATGGAAGGTGGAGTTAAGAAAAGGGGAGGGGGGGGGGCAGTGAGGATCAAGGAGATGCTCAGCAGAGCCCCAGTTCCTGAAAGGGATACTAGCAAAAAGCACTCCTGCCAGCTGAGAGGATCTGGTGCACAACGTAAGCCATCAGAATAGGGAATCAGAAGCCAAGAAACAAGATAAGGGTAAAGCTACAGAACTGAGTTTCAGCGAAGACAGGATATTGAGAACTGGGTGCATTCTAAACTGTCAGGGTCTGAGATCATGTCAAGCCACCTAGGAGTAAGCTAAAGGTCTGAATCCAACGCCAAGCATCTCAAAAGCCTAGCGTCTAAAATCACAGGCAGAGAAACAGACTACTTGAGCTCTGTGGAAAGGAGGGACAAAAGACTGAAAACCAACAAGAGCCTTGGAAAGTCCAGGAGACCGTGGAAGAGGCACTGTACAACTTTCAGAAGAGCTACATTGTCACAAACGTAGAAGGCAGTGCCATCCTGATAGGGAAGTTGCAATACATATCCAGCTTTAAGATGCCCCCACTCCTCTGACACTATGATATGGCTCTACTGATATATCTGCTCAGGAATCTAGTGCTGTTTTCCTCTTGCCTAACGTATCAAATCAAACTTACGTTTTCTAAATTTTAAGGCCTTTTGTTATCTGAATATCACAACTCTACAGTAGTAACCTAACTCAACTGAGCCATCATTCATTCCATAACCCTTCTGAGGGCCCACGGTGCTCGGCTGTGTGCTCAGGACACATGGTCTTTGTCAACCGTGAGTTTAAAGTGTAGCAAGGGTGGAACAAGAAATTAGACACTTACAGTAGTGAGATGGACTCAATGGTGGAGTAAATACAGGCTACTGAAGGGACACTTCCTTTTTGACCTCC
Organism: Mesoplodon densirostris; assembly: GCF_025265405.1. Classification (NCBI taxonomy): domain Eukaryota; kingdom Metazoa; phylum Chordata; class Mammalia; order Artiodactyla; family Ziphiidae; genus Mesoplodon; species Mesoplodon densirostris. The sequence continues at coordinate 64,280,534 of NC_082668.1, forward strand.
ATAGGTTAGAAGAGCCTTTCCTAAATAGGTGATGTCTGAGTAGTTTCCTGAATAAAGAGGAGGAGTTTGCAAAAATCCAAGAGACAATCAATGACTCAGTCAATCAAATAATAACAACCACAGTAGTTTCAAGGACTTACTATGTGACAGATACTATGCTAAATTATTTTCCTGAATTATATTTTATATACCCTACACACTGGTCCTATGAGGTAAGTATTATTATTTTCCTCACCTTATAGGTGAGGATAGGGAAACACAAAGATTCTACTATAAGTAACTTGCTCAAAGTTATGCAGTTAAGATATAGAGGACTTGAAGAGAAAGGTTAGAGACAGAAAGAGAAATCATGAAGTGCTTGGTAATCCATATTAAAGAATTTGGGTTTTATCTTGAGGACAATATGAATCCAGTCAGTGACTTTTAAATGACAGGTGATCAACATGGGTTTGGATGGATCATCTGTCTATAGTCTGGAGTGGCAGGTGCCAACACAGAGTAACTTCCAAACCATGTGTGGAACTCAGTAAACAAAGAGATTCCTAATCCCTACTCCAAGGGTCTGATCCTTAGATCCCTGTGAGCATGAGAATCAATGCTTCTTATAAAGACCTTAAAGGACAATTCTGATATCAGCCAAATTAGGAATTTGCTAATGAGTAGATGTAGAGTTTGGATTGTAGCAACACAAATCGGCAGTAGGGAGATCAGACAGGGAATAACAGTGGCTTGAATTAAAATAGATATCAAGAAAGAGGTCTGAAATAGAGATAGTAATTAAGGATTCATTAGCTTATAATTCTGATTTAAACAAATAACAAAGTGGGTAATGTCATTCAGGAGTATGTCCCTAAGTGAGAAGAATCATGGCTTATGAGAGAATGCTGATAAACACCTCCATTTAAAGGATGAGTGAAGGGAGAATAGCCCACAAAGAGGACTTAGAAATAGATTCTTAATGTCCTCTAGAGATGCCCTCTTCTATCCTGCCTCTAAGCCATCATACATTCTGCTCCTGTCACCTGTGTTATTCTCTTCCCCCTCCTTTTCTTTTACTAAATCTCATCTGTCCTTGTAAGAACCTTCTCCAACATTATTCCCTGAAATGCAAGTTTATCCTTAGAGAAACTTTGGTTTGTTCCTTAAAAGTTAGTACATATGTCCCATCTTGGATCATGATTAATTATTGCTTTCTAGTTGTTTTTCCGTGTTGATTTTGTATGTCACCCTAGATTATAAGCTTGTTAAGAGCAAGGGTCACTGTTAACTTTTTTTTGCAATACCTCATCATTCCTAGAATTGAACGCTAATAGGTGTTCACTAGGCATCTAATGATCAGTGGTTGCTGAATGGCTCTCCAGTGTTGTATGTGATGAATAGTGATCTATATGTCCCAATATACACAAAGTACATGGACCTGTTGTCCTGGTGCAATTACTAGTAGTGCTTCTTTTGCCTTCAAAATTGTCACAGTTTAGGCAATAAATTATATGGTCACTCTACTGATAATGCAATCAATATATTTTTTTAAAAATCTAGCATTTTAAAATGGTGCTATTTCTAACACAAATATAGTTTTGTTTTGGAAATTAAGGAGTGTTAAAGTTTTTTCTGCACACATGTAGCATAAGTAATGTGTCATTCCAGATGTCAGATGTCCCCATTACTGGCCTGTTTTTCAATTGACAGATGTCATTGTCTATTATAAAGTCATGAGTGGTTTATTTTTTTAAAAGTGACATCAAATGATATATCTACTATTGTATTATATATACATTATGCCACTAAATTATAGTTTTAGAAATGTCAGATACTTTTACATGTTTGTTTAAAGAGAACCCTTTTGAATAAACAGTGATTTTCTGCCAAAAGCAGAATTATCACTTTTGCTCATTTTCAGGGAAAGTTTCATCATTTTCAACTTATTTAAACCTATAATTCATGGGGAAAGAGAAATTTCTTCTCATTCATGAACTTCCTAATTACACATATGCTTAGTCTATTATCCTTAGTGAATAATGATGCTGTTTTATAAAGGCCAAAATCTAGATTGTCAAGCTCTTGGTTAAATACAACTTCAAAATTTTCAGAAACTAAAAGTAAGGTTTTGCTATAGTATTAACTTTACTTCTTGGATTAGGAAGTTTGGATTCCAGACAATAAAAATTCACTAGTTGATCCCCAAATCCTCACTGAATATTTGTTATTCTGCCCAGACCATGTAGTGAGACATCAGAGAAGGAAATAGATACCCTTCGTTCTTGTGATCTACACACTCTCCCAGAGTAATTCTCAGTTCCCTCATTTCCCAGGTTAAAGTGGCATTAATTCTGTGAGAATAGTTCATCTGTGCCTGGGTAGTCGGTGTTTACTAGAACAGCACAGAGGCGCTCTGTTTATGTCTGACAAAGTAGTTATAAATCACATCTCTTCAGATCATAAATACACATTTATCTTTAGAATATATCACCAACTGAGTCATTTTGATGTAAATATTGCACCTCTTAAATATAATGATGATAATCGAGGCTGTGAATCTACAGATTTGTGCAAGTGCTCCCTTTCCGATAACTGAAAATATTTAAATCGCAGAAGTTTTAACATCCTGTGAGAAGTGGCAGACAGAGTGGGACCTACCAAAGTTGCAACTATTTTCTCTGAGTTATGAATAAGGCAGTCTCACTGGCTTCTGCAAGGAAATCACAGTACGTTTTCTAAGTTGGTAGGCTTTTGTTGTGCTGGGAGCAGCGGCCCGGAAATGACTGACTCAGAGGGAGTCCTCAGCTCCTTCCCTCCTTTTAGTTCTGGCATCACATAGAAAGGGCTCTATGGCAAAGCATTATAAACAAAACAAAGTGAGCAGTAGTCTGCAAATTTTCTCATTCAGTCAAAAGACCTGTGGGAATCATCCAGCTTTCTCAGACTGGTAAAGAGTCCATCTTTAGAGAGGTCCCCAAGATGATGGAGAATCAACATTGTGATGGCATTGCCATCTCTCTCTTGTTGGCATCCTTGTCTGGAAACTGTCTCAGTTGGCTGTAATTTTACTTGAAGATTAAAGCCCAGATTTTTATATGTATCTTCTGTTCTCTGAATGTAAAAAATATAAAATACACCTACATTCATTTCTCACTGGCAGTCTTGTAATTCAGCAGATTTCTGTTTTTCATTGAAACCTGGAGTTGAATTATCTTGAGCCGGAAGGCATTCAAGCTGCTGTTTTCTGCTCAGCTATATTTCTCTATAAGCACCTAATTGTTTCAAAAAGTGATGTACAGTATGCAAAAACCTGAGCCTACTGCAAAATAAGTCTGTACAGCACTCACGTTAACAGGTGTTCTCATTAATGTAAGTAGACATGGAACAATTTTTGAATGTTTTATAAACACTCATAATCGTGGCCAAATATGTTACAATAGCATAAAGATACATACTTCAACATCTTTCATCCTTGTGCAATCTCAGCACTTATTAACAGAAGACATGCGTGAGTAATAAACTAGGGGCAACAATACCTGTTTCTACTTAAGTCACTTTACCTTAAATTAGCTAATACTTCTAAATAAAAAGTTTGCTTGTTTATTAATGTTAATAATGCTTTACTGAACATAATGGCTGCAACATTGATGGACCAGCAATGAGCACTTTTGCATCACTGAGGTTCTCTAAAGACTTGACCCATTAACCTTAGGATTAACTCTCGAAAATCTTCAACTGTATCCAGTTTTGAGTATTGTCAATGCTCAATTAGAAAGATCCACACATAGGGCGAGATTCTTGGATGATCTAGTATAGATTACCCCTGCAAAACACATGCTTTGGAATATAATCAAGAACATTCTATTCTAGCAATATGCATTGATATACAGACCCACTCTTGGTGCTTCCTGACTCCCTCCACGTTTAATCCTATTGTCTGAAGTCTAGGGCTTATTGACTGATGGGAAAACATAGTTTCAGATTGTTGTTCCCAATCTTCAAAATGGATTGCCTACTCTACTCTGATAAAACGTGTTATCAGGGGGCTTCCCTGGTGGCACAGTGGTTGAGAGTCCGCCTGCCGATGCAGGGGACACGGGTTCATACCCCGGTCCGGAAAGATCCCACATGCCACGGAGCGGCTGGGCCTGTGAGCCATGGCCGCTGAGCCTGCGCGTCCGGAGCCTGTGCTCCGCAACGGGAGAGGCCACAGCAGTGAGAGGCCTGTATACCTCAAAAAAAAAAAAAAAAAGAAAAAAAAGTGTTATCAGTAGATATCCAAATAAACTACTTACGTTACCTGACAGTACACAATGGTATTTTACCTTTCAAAATTCTGTTACAATGGAGGATGAGTTAAATACTGTGTGCTATGGTATATCAAACAATAGGATGTAATGCATTCACTGAAACGTATAAGGTAGATAAAGCTTACCTATATATTATTTACTTACTGCCCCTTAGGTGTGGGTTGTGCAGCCACATACTGGATACACAATTGCCCTTGGCTTCAGAGTAATTATAGTGTAGTGGGGGGAATAGAGAAATCAATAGGGAACTGCAGTGGAGACCAGTATGGCCTATGATGAAATAGAAGCAGGATACCATAGAAGCACATTAGGAGGAACATCTATTTCAGAGAACGCTTTCCTGAAAAGCTGACATCTAAATTGATTTGAATAATATCATAGAGGAAGGCACAAGGTTCTGCCCAAGAGAAACAACCTACTCTGAGGGAAGAAATAAGAATTAGTATGGGACAGCTGGACAAAAAGAAAAAAGAAAAAAAATCAATATGGCTGGATTGTAGAGGTGCAAAGGAAAATGTGGAACAGGGGGTCTGCAGAGCAGGTAGGTGGCAGAGCACACAGGGTCTGGCAGCCTGAATTAAAGGTTTTATTTGCACTGCAGTGTACAGCTGTGGGGAATCTCAGAATGATATCAAGCAGAGGAATGGGATGATCAGATCCAAATTTCAGAAAGATCACTATGGCTACAATATGGAGCATGGATTGGAAGGGAAAACATAGATGAGATGGTGGGGAGACAAAAAGATATTGTCATTAAATCCATGTGGAAGATGATGGTAGTATACATAGTTAAATACATTAAACTTACATAACCGTAAACATGACTTTTCATTAAAATATAAACACATATAATGTTTATCCATGAGACAAAAAAATTGAACGATAGACAACAATTTGGTATACCTTGGGAAAAGGGAAATTTTGTGTTTGTTATACTTTTATATTTGGTAAAAAACTTTAAATTGGGCATTTCTTAAGTAAACACAGAAATAGTGAAAACCATTCCAATTTGAAAATAGTGGGGGCAGCAGATTCCCAAATGTCATGTGACTAAATGAGTAATTTTGCACAGTGAACATAGCTCAAGCTAGAAGCTGATCTGTGGTTGGCAGGGATTGAGTGGTGGGTACCAGCGAACACGAGCCCTGGGATGATGAGTTTACCTAGAGGCAGTTGCTCCCCCCAAGTTTAGAAATTAACGTTAACAGCAATAAAACTCTAAGCTGATATCTTTATACACCAACTGCTTCGAGTAGTCACTTTTTCCGTTATTTTTCATGTGAACACCACACGCAAAAGTTTTGGTGTAGCTGACTGCAAACGTGTAGAAACTGCTAAACTATCTACTCATTACTTGGATAGCATTCTTTCATGAATATTGAGAAGACTGTTTCTCAGTAGTTAAAATATTTTACTACAGGTAAAAGAATGAACAAGAGTTTTTGTTTTTTTTTTCTTTGTTTGAGTTGGGGTATTTCATTCATAAACAGAAAGGTAGAGTAGGCAAGTGATTCAGGGTGTGAATGTTCACTGCGGGACCAGTTTTATTACGCAGAACAAATCTGTGTTGTAGGAATGCAGGGACCAAATTATCTGAGTGTCAAAGGTACAGCTCAATTTCAGTTAAAAAGCACTGTTTCTTGAAAGTTTGACCTTAAACCTTAGATTTCAGAACACACTTAAAATCTGTCGTGTATGTTGCCCAACATTTGTTTACTTTCCATTAAATAAGAAATTGCTTACATGAGCAGGTTATTTTGATATGATGACACCACTGAGGGTTCCAATAAATGTACATGCAAATCAATCAACCCCAAACACATTGAAAACATATCCAATAAACCTCTCGAAACTAATGAACGCACGTTTGTTAACACAAGGGGAGTTGTGGATACGCAGGATCCTTTGGTGGCCAGGCTTATTTAGTAGCGTGTGGATTTTAGAACATTTCTCAGAGTCAGAAGAAACAGGGTAATTATAACATAAGGTTCAACATCTTTAGATATGTAGAACATTTTCCGTTGCTTAAAACAAATATTCCCTAAGAAAGTATAAAACATTTTTCTGACTTGCAAAGTTTTTGCAGTCTATCATTTAAATTACTTAAATAAAGGGAGCTTTACTGGTCCCCAAAGCTGAGAATATAACACCCTCCATGCATATTAGCTTGATCTTCTTGACAGACCAGAAAAGTGTTTGTGTGTGCCAATTAAAACGAAAATGGATCCCTAGTGGCTTGTTCCTCACCCGACTTCTGAAGACTGTTATCATTGTTTGCTAGGATAAGGCTGCTATCCAAAGTAAACAAACTTTTCAAAACTTTCATGACAGATGGGGGTTACAAATGCATTTTAATAAGAGAGTTGCCAAAGCAACTTTTTTTTTCTAATCAGCATATATTTACTTAACATCTAGCAACATTGGGAACACAAGGCAGATACTTTCTCACAAAATGTTTTAACAAGTAACATTTTTGGAAAGACAAATTGAAGACCTTTTACTTCTAACTGATATTTTACCCTAAGTTTTATGTTAACTTTGCTCGACATGTTAAGAAAAATGTTAGGAGTTACTCAAACCAGATTGTAATTTGAGACAGACATGCAGCTTGATAATGTAATTTCTTTGGTGGTCATAAACACCTTTGAGACCAAGTAATTTAACTATTAGTATAACCATGACAACGTCCGTATCAAATGTGGTGTGTGATGCAAGATGAAAAAAAATGTTAATCTGAGGGTTTTTTTCAAAGCATTATTGCTTCAATTTTAGGTCTTGACATCTCACTATCATGTGGCCAAGATATATATTTCTTATGCTATTAGAATTAAATAAAGATACAACCAAAATTAATAAAAAAATTTATTTTCACTTCAAATGAATTTGCTATACTTTGACATAACTTTTTATATCTACTTAATTTAAACATAATGATTTCATCAAGAAGTCCAAAGTGTCTCCAAATATAGTAGCAATTAAATTCCATTCCTCTTAAATGGGTAATCTGCTTACTTGTAGAATCACTGTAGCCACACGATTTAACATTTTTCAAGGCTCTTTGGATATCTGGCATATTTTATTACACATTTCCTATATACAGTTTCAACTTTATTAAGATGGAATAAACCCTCCTTAGGCTCATCGTCAAAGTTTGATCTTAAGCAAAATGTGAAAGATATTTAGTTCAAACATAGGATTGTTTTAGTTCTTTCTAGAATCTCAAAGAGTTTTTTGGGTGCTCCATTAGATTTTTTTTTTTTTTTTTTTTTTTGTAGCAGGATAGTAGCTGTTTTTGAGGGGAAAAAAAAGAAAACATCTGAGAAACAATATTGGTTGATCTTTTAAAATTGTGCTATCTTTAGCATAACAGTAAAGAAACAAGCAACTTTTGTCTAAGATCTGTATTGCAAATTTCACAACTGAAACCAAGTCATCATGGTCCTTTTCCCATATGCACAGAGTCCTTGACTGTATACAACTGTTTGCTAAGAACTAGTGAACTAGAAATCAAGATCTTTGTAATCTCTTAATTCTGTCATTTAAAGTGATGCCAATGTGATAGAATGGCATTTTCATTTTCCTCAGTTGCTTCATCTTCTTCATTTGCAAAATTACTTTATGATAGTGGAAGAAAGCTGCATTTGAAGAATGTTTAATGTGTGCTTTGAGATCATTAAAGCTGATATCACTTTGCATACCAAGTGGTAGTATTCATATCCTTAATATACTAAAGTTCTGATAAAGTCAACCTTTAAAGAATAACATATCATGACCAATAGTTTATATATAATTCCATGATACAAATGCATCTGCAGTAATTACTCCCTCTTCTGAAATCTTGACATGAGCATTGTCTGTGCCACTCAGATTGGGACTTAGTATAAGCCATTTTCTATTGTTATTTATCCTTATACTCATATGTCCTATTTATCCAAACAGATTGTGAGCTCTTGAGGGTGAGGGTTGTGTATTCTTAGCTTCTAACAATGTGCCTTGCACTTAATAGATGTTTAATCAGTCCTTATTGATGATTAGGGGGATGTTCGGTGAGAAATACATCTTCTCATTCTCCTGAGCTAAAATTATGTGTGGGGTTTATTCTGCAGTAGGAAAGTTGTTACTATCAAAAAGGGGAACACATGTCACTTGTTAACTCTAGCACCTTTGATAGTCTCCCAACATTCATTTGAGGTCAACTGGAATGGAAGTAGCTGACAATATTTAACCATCAAATATGTTTTACTGATGAGGTATCTATATCGTAAAGTTGTTCATTGATCATTATCACATACATTTGGTTATTATTTATAAAAGACTGAAAAATAACTAAAGTAATATGTCTATAATGTTTCCTCTATGGAGCTATGAATAATTTTAATTTGTTTTTTCATTATCTTTAGTTTTTCTAAATTCTCCACAGTAAATTTAATGTCTTACAATCAGGAAAAAAAAAGTGATGTTCTGAAAATTTTTTGTTTCTCTTCTGATAAACCAAAGTATGGAAAATGTTAATAATATAAATACCATCCTACATATTAATTTCTCATTTAAATGAACATCCAACAGGGGAAAGACTAACTGCCGGAATGCATTTTGACAAGAGCAGTACTTAATTGACAATATTGAAAAGGGCAATACTTAAACATAAACCCTACTCATTAAAAGTCCTTTAAGCAGCTTTAAATTAGCATAACTATACTCCATTTGTTAATTAAAGGTTAGAAAACAAATTTCTTCTCTCCTTGTCTCTAATCAGCGGAGTTTGGAGCTGGGATGTACCTGCTTTCATCTTCAGAGGAGCCCTAACAAGGACACAGACTAAGTTATGTCCCTAGCCCAGGGAAACTATTGCAGAATTAACACCAGAGTCTTGAGGAATGTGTCTATTCTGTGTGTTGCCCAGTGGATATGCTTATATAATTTCTTAGGCATACGCTTATTACCAGCAAGAATTCAGATGGTCATTATTTAGTGAGAAAAAGTTTCAGGCAAATTTCCTGACAGGTATTTAAATATATCTATTCTCGACAACACCAGAAAATTTAATTGAGATGGCTTTGGTGCCAGGATATATCCCTTCAAAATACAACTTAGTGGAGATAAGGGATTTCAAGAGGCATTTGTCTAAAGTAGGCTTTGAAGCAAAGTGGAGACCAACAGCTCTTGCCTAAACCCATCTTTTCTGTAAGTTCTTCCTTCATCTACCTTATTCCAGCATCTGTCCCTTAGACAAAGCATGATACAGAAAGAATACATTAGCCTGGCTTAATATCAAACCTTTTATGTCTGTTATCAGTTCTATATCACTCTATAGTGTCATCAGGAGATACTCAGTCAAATGGTTTAGTCAAAGCTAACGTTTACTGATACCATTTTTTCTAAGAGTGTTGAAAATTTGATTGTTCAAAGTGCAAGTATGATTCAGCAAACCATTTATCAGAAAACCTAAAGAGGTAATGTTAAAAAAGTGGATTGAGAAACCTGAATTAAATGTGTTTTACCAGCCAAAGACTTTGAAACTGCTTTCCTGTGAGTGATTGGAATGGAGCAGAACAGTCAATTACTGACTGTAGTTAAGAAGTGGATGCATTTAAACTGTAGAGAGCAGTAGCAGACTTCTCCAGACTGCCTAGTAACTTGAAAGATTAGTGGGAAGACCAAGGAAAGGATGTAAACTGTATCTTTCTGATAGTATGTTTTGAATGAATTGCATTCACATAGTTCTCTGATCCAGCTTCTCAAAATGAATTCATAAATCACTGATTATGTACAATTAATGCACTAATATATTTGGACAAAGAAACTTTTAAAGTACATTTTGCTCTTGGTTGTGTTAGCAGTAAAGATCCCCTTTGCATTGCGTAGCATGCACCAAAAATGCAAATGCACTGATGAAGTACTTAAATTTTATCACTGTTTGAATTTACTAGACTGAAAACTGAACCATATTGGCTCTTTCCTAAACCCTCAGAATATGTTTGTTTCTGGTACTTTGAAAATGTTCCTTTTTATAATTTTAATAATGGTTTATTTATAATGGCAGAGAAATAGGTTGTACACTGCATTTGGGCTAATTGATTTTTCTTTGTGTATGTTAACAAATTGTAACATTATATAATACATTCTTAATCAAAATATTTACCTTCAGATTAGGACGAAGGTAGAGGTCAAGGACATTACTAGTTTTCTTACGTTAGTTAGAAGTGACCTTATATTTTTAGATTACTATTTCTGTGGCAACACTCTATAAAGTAAATATTTGGAACTTTATGTAAGTAAAGAACATTGTAAGTGTGTTCAGATAATTAAGCAAACATCATCTTAACTGTCTTTTACTAGATACATAAAACAGAGGACTATTTGGAGGCTATTTTGAGCCATTCCGAATCTTACACGCAATTTTACTTAAAAAAAAGAGTGATAGGCCCTGGTAATCTGTCAAATGCTAGTGTGGATAATTAAATTCCTCTTATTTTCTAATCTTTCACTTCTCATAATTTGCATGTACTTTGAATAGTTCCTTTTCTTACAACTGTAAAAAGTTGGGATCCAACTCACTCAAGAATGGTTGCATTGCAGCACTGAGTAATGTTGCATCTCTAAATAGTTTTTTCTTAAAATCAATGCAAATGAATATATATGTATGTGTGTAATCAAAGATTGCTTTAAAACTCCAGGATTATTGTCATTAAATGTTGCCATAAGAATCACTGAAACCTTCGGAGTGAGCTATTTGGAGTAATACTTGTCACTTTAATGATAGAATTACAGAGACATTTTGTAGCATGATTTGTGATTTTCTGAACTTATGCCACATTTCAGCGTTTACCTCCTATTTAGAGGAAGTAAGGCTGAGAAGAGGTGACTAGCTCCTGACTGAGTATTTTGAAATGTCAGTCCTCTAAACCTCTGAAGCCTTGCTTAATGTGTGACAGTAGTTGGGAAATGTTCATCTTCCTGTTGAAACAAAAAGTCAACAATACAAAGGGAAAATCTTCACAGTTCAGATTGATAGCTTAATACGAAGAGCATGTCCACACCCACTCTAATCAAATTCTTGTCTAAGTAGTCCTTTATGTGTGAAATCAAGAGCATTGCTCTGTTTTCTATAGGGTCACATTCTTCTCTCACAATTCCAGGGAGAAAAAGATTCCCTGCAATGAAAAACGTATAGTTGCATGCTAAATATTGCCAACTACTTAACAGCCCTAAGAGTCTGGAACAGGAATGTTCATTTGATAAGTACTCTCCATGAGAGGTTCAAATATGTAAATGAACTTTTATTCTAATGTACTCCCTTTGTGGGGAAATTGGTCCTTTATTACTTTCCTATAGATCTTTATGATAGGAAAGTAGAAATAGCCAAATGTTATCCGTTAGAATGACCTTTTAGAAAAGTCTGCATTAGTCTCTTTGGTAAATAATCTGTTTTAGTGCCCTCCATAAAAGAAAATCAAATATAGAGATACTATTAGATTTGAAAGAGACAAACAGGAAAGAGCCAAAAGTGCAGAATGAATTCTGACACACCCGGGTGCATTTTTCTGAGGTTCTGACTTAAGTGGATACTGTCTGCATTATTCTGAACTTCCTGGCTTGCTTTCTCCATGAGTTGGAGTAATTCAGCTTTAGGCCTACTCTGAGTTAATTGTTCTATTATTAAAACAATAATATATTTTTTATGACATGAAAAAATCGTTTATAGAGAGCAGTTCAAAATGATCCTAGTCTCCCAGTTCCCAGAAAGACAATTACTGGAATACAAGAAAATATCTGAGTGTATTAAAGTGTGTTTTTTAAAAAAGTATATATTTTTTAATGTAAGAGATCTATTTTATTTTATATGGTTTGCTTACCTCTCGATTTTTTTTTAGATCACAACAGTATCAGGAAATGAGTTCCTTCTGCAGTCAGATATTGACTTCATCATATTGGATTGGTTCAACGCTATCAAAAATGCAATTGACAGATTGGTATGTATTTGTTTTGGCTGTTACCTTTATTAATTAGAATGTAGTCATTTAAATCTATTGCTTAGGCATAAGCACACATGCATTTAAGTAGATCCTATGAATTGAGAGTTAGTAAGTTATTTTAAGTTTAAATAGTCCACGAAAACCATTTTCAATAGAGAGGATTTGTGGAACTAAATGTCATTTAATTTCTCTCTTTCAAAAACACAGTGCATTCATTTTTTTTTCTGAAATAACACAGACATTCATTCACTGAAGGCTGTAAAAAGCACACAAGAGCTTAATAACTACTGAATTTTCACATTTTCAGTTTATGCAATCTATAATACATATTCTTGAAAATAAATATCAATGTATTTAAGCCCATACTCACTATTATAATACCAGTAAACAATAATCCTTTGTACTGATTTTCATTGTTCTTCCAGCTAAGCTAGATTGTTCTTCTCATGAAAATTACGTATCTAGAACTTCATGAAATTACCCTAAATTCACACATTTAAAGTATGTTCTTAAAAGAGTCAAATTATTTAAAACTACTCATTTTATACTGTTTCTTGACCAAACATCTTATTTTAGGACACTAATATTTGCAAAATCTTGAGAAGAAAGTATTCTTGAGCGCTTTTAATAATGTATACAAAAACTACGACATTTTTGTGTAATTTTACTGCGATTTAATCACACACTTCCATTATATAACTTTGGGATCAAAACTTTAAAAAATAAAATAACAAATTGACTTTTCCCCATCATCAATATAGTTCCCTTATCCAGGCACACATGAGTGCTCATGCAGGCGCGCGCACACACACACACACACACACACACACACACACACAGATTGCTGTTGTCATTAAGAATGGACTCTGGAGTCAAACTTCCTGCATTTGAAAGTTTGAATCCAGGTTCTATCATTTACTAGCTGTGTGGCCTTAGGCAAATTACTTATCTCTTTTGGCTTCAGTCTCCTTGTCTGGAAAATAAGGATAATAATAATAATACCTACCTCATAGGATTACTGTGATGATTGAGTTAATGCATGGAGTGCTTGGGGTATGCACAGCATTTAGTAAGTTTTATATATATATATATGTATGTATATGTGTGTGTATATATATATATATATATATATATATCTCATTATTAAATTTCAAAATTGAGCTTAGTTTAGGGGCCCTATTCCAAAATAATTACTTATTTCAAACTCTTTAATCTAACAGCAAAATAGATCACAGAACTATTCAGTGCATATTTTTCTTCCTTGTAAAATTATCCCATCTAATTGTCATTTCCAGCCAAAGGATCCAAGTAGTCCTTCAAGAAACCTGGAATTATTTAAAATTCAGAGATCCTCCAGTACTGAACTACTAAGTCACTGCGATAGTGATATAAAAGAACAGAAACCAGAGAACAGGAAATCTTTAAGTAAGTATTTTTTTTTGACTTGCTCATTTTAACTCTGTTTAAATGCAGTGCTTATGAAATATAAATGCATTGAAATGAGATTTGAGCCAAACTCATACTACTCATGGAAGATTCGTAACCATTTTCTGGCCAGGGATTCATGCACTGGAGGGCAGTCTGGGCGCTTTGCATGCGTCATTGTTGGTAATGCCTTTTGAAAAAATAATTGTTCCAAGGTCGTGGTCTCTGCTTACAGCAAACCTCTGAATCTCTGAGTAATAACCATGGCGTTCAGATTGGTGATTGATTTTGAGAGTGGGAAATGTCAAGTGTCTCCAAATCTTGGTAAGCTGACTATTTGATTTCCATACATTAAAAGATATATGAGTGACCAGCATAGTTGGTTCAACATAAACCAACAGACTATGCAACTTTCTACACTTTTAGACCACCAGAAACATTTAGAAATGTGGAATGTGGATTAGATGCCCTCCAAGGTCACATCTATTTCTAATATTCGAAAAGAAATGAATTTGAAATGAAAAGGACTAGTCTGTCCACTTATATAGTGACCTTGAGCATATCTCTTAACCTTCTTCACCCTGATTATTCCTTAATAAAGGGAGTTATGAAAACGTGTCGTGCATATCTCACAGAGTTGACATGAGTCTCAACTTCCTAAAAGAACAAGTAGATATCTCTGGAATTAGAGAAGAACAATTTCCCAAAGTCTTGTAAATTATAATACCTTTCTTGCATCATCTGTCTACCTACACTGAATCTTCTGAATCACCATTTTTTCTGCAATTTCCCTCTGACCGAAGATCAGTGTAGTTATATCCTAGCTTTTTGAACTTAAGGAGAACTTAGTAAGTAGAGAAAGGCTGATTATGGAATATCTCCTTATCTACATATGTATATGAGTAAATATGCTAGATGACCATATGTGTAGATACACATACTTGTGTGCATTAGAGAATATTATACATATGTATACATAAATATACATGTACATTCACCCACATGGCAAGAAAGAGGGAAACTATTTATATGTGATATTATATCTTCCAAATCTAAATTATTAGGAACCCAAATCTAGAAACAGCATGACAACTTTGAGTTGGAACACCCTTTCAAAACTGTCATTATTCAAAGAACCATACCATAATTTCAACAACTGTTAGGTACATATTTAGTTAGCCAGTTGTGTTAAGTTAGAGCTTAAAATTATCAGTGTTAATGTCTTGGACTGTATGGTGCTTTCCAAATTATTTGTGGAAGATAAACAATGCCATTTTTAAAAGTTTTCCATATGATGGTACAGTTTGAAGTTATCTCATTTGAAGATTTCTCTTTAATTACTGGTCATTGTCCCTCTTGACTTTATATGGGATCAGACATAAGATTTTAGAATTAGAATTCAACTGTGAGTACATAATTAATGTTAACTACATAAACATTTGTAGTGGATGTAAAAGGATGCATGAGGCAATGAGCAGTAGCTCTGGAATCTCAGATACAATTGCTGGTTTGGAGGAGACCTTGGCACATTTCTGAAGCCTAAAGCTCAGGAGACAATAAAGGTTTATAAAAGTGTGTGTGAGAAACATTGAGGTAAATGGTTTTGTATTCAGCAGTAGTCACTTGAAATGTTTTCAGACCATACTGGGGAAAAAAATTCCTACAGGTGGAATACCAGCCGCTTCTCTTTAGAATTTATTTTTAACTGGGAAAGACAATTATTTGTCTATTTTGGGCTTAAATTCGATCCTGTCTAAAGACAAGGAAAGAGACATATGATTCATTCTATTCATTTCAAAATGTATTTAACTGTATAATGACCTCATATTAACCTTTCTCTTTGCAGTTAAAAAGTAATGATAGCTAGCAAATACTGAGTACTTACTATTCAGGCATTGTTCTAAGTGCTTGTCTTATATTGATTTACTTAATCCTTCTACTAACCCAATGACATAGGTACCATTATTAACCCTATTTTTTAAGGTGAGGAAACTGAGGCACAGAAAATTAAAGCAACTTGTACAAAAACAAGTTATGGAGACAAGTTTCAAACCCAAGCAAACCGATATTAGAGTCTGTGCTTTTAACCATCACACTATAGTGAAGTGAACAAATAAAAGGTAAACTTAGTTTATATTAACCTTGGACTTGGGTGGAAATATTACATTAAAGATGAGATCCATATAAATCAATAAAGTTAAATAGGGACCCAAAAACATATTAGCAAAAGAATTAAAACCAGATGTTGCCTTTGGACTTTGATCTCACTGTTAAACTAAAAGGGTCATTTAATCTTTACTGCTAGCTCTAATTTTAGAAAATGCTTCTTTTCTGTATTTTGGTGGATATTTATAGTTGTAAGCCTTTTTTAGGACTAGTATATTTTTTGCAACGTAGGATACAGTTAATATCCATCTAATACTTTGAATGAAGTTCATTTGGTATTTACATATTCATTTTCATTTGAAAGGCATAATGATTGACCCACCCACACAATATCAAATTAGCTATGCATTTAAAATAGTGATTGGCATATTTTATATTTGATGCTTTTTAAAATATTTTTTCAAGTAGGAAATAGGCTCTGTGAAACCCCTCTGATCTCAGTCCCAGATTTGAGCACCCAAACTTAGGTTTTTAAAGCATGCATTCGGTTTTATGTCACCCTCTTGAGATTAAATAATTATGTGGAGTTAGAGAGTCACAGTATCTCCTTCCTTATTAGCAGTCTAAGAACAAACTTTATTGTCAGTTTGCTGCCTTTGGCTTCCTGTGCCCTTGATGTTCCCACAAGTTTTGTCGCCAAGATTGTAGACAGATAAAGCCAGAATTACTTTTTTTAAAGGCATGTGAACATCATTAGCAGCTAACAGGTGGTCATTTCATTGTCCAGTTTCTCTGTATAACATGGGAAAAAAATATGTACTTTCAGTGAGTGAATCAGAAAGTTAAGAGCTTAAATATACTTTCCTTTTTAAAATATGATTCTAACCTGCCAACACTATTAAGTACTAATCAGATATTTTAAGATATCAGTGGAGTCTAATAGACAAGAAGCCAGAAAATTCAATGTAAGGGCCAAATCACTGTGGGAAATTCAGGACACCAGCATGGGATGAGAGTGGGAGAGCAGCTCTCCAGGGAGGGCCGTTATGGAAAGTGGAGAGTCAGTCAAAGAAAATGCTAACATATTTTTCCGAGGAAAGAGAAGTGTCTTCCACTGATGGCAAAGAGGAAAAGCTCAAATATAAATCCAAGAAACCTTGGAGAGCTTTCTTAACTTTTCTGAGCTTTACTTTCTAGATCTATAAAAATGGATCTAATACTGTCCTTGCAGGATCAAGTGAGAATGTGAAATTAGATATGTAAATACTTAGCTCACAGCAGGCACTCAATAAGTAGGAGCTCTTATTATTACCCTCTATGTCCCCAAGCAGATGGCACCAAACTAGGGCATGAGCCAAGGGTGGTGTCTGATAGAAGACTGGAGCAAGGCATATATACTTGACATCTTCTCTCTGAGTGTAGAGAAAATAGGGGAAAGGAGCCAGAACTGGATATGGGAGTTATGGCTGCAAAAATCTAAATATGAGCAGCTGGTCTTTCCCCTGTCGACTCCCTAGGTGAAAATGGCAGCCAGGGTATTCTTGGAAGCAGCACACCAGGAACTAGCACAAGGGAGCCAAAAAATACTCTTGATTCATTTATTCCCGGAAGAGCAGTTCATTAAGAAATTCCAGTTGATGGAAAGGATTCAGCATCTAGCCATTTCACCATTGCTTTAGCCATACCTTTAGTTTATTCCCTCATTCATGTATTTATTATTTTTCATTAATAGATATATCTGAAGGCACACCACTACAATTCTTGGCTCCACACATCTGTACTTTAAACTTTTAAAATTATTTTTGTATTTAGATTATGCTTTAGGAGTAGTATATCTCATGCTAATCAATTGCTAAGCTGTAAATCCATGTATGGAAATCTTGAATAAGTTTATACAAAATTGATACTTAGCATTATAAATAAGCACCCCAAAATGAACATAAGTTAGAAGAATAAAATCAAAAGTAATAGAACCGAAAGGAAATGGGTTTCCTGTTAACTGTCTTTTGATGAAACCATCATAAAAACCAAATGTGTTCTGGGTGAAATCCTAAAAGTATTTTAAATATGGATTTCCTAATTCCACAGCTCCTTAGTGATGTATGTAACAAGAATGTATGTACAAGGCTACAGGAATAAAGATAAGAATGGAAAAATTGGATTGAGATATTTATACAGTGCAGAAAATGAAAATGCTTGTGAAACTTTAGTGACATTTTTGTTTAAAAATTTGCCTGCAAAGTAATAATGGTCATGCCAAGTGAAAACAAGTGTGATAGAGAAGACAGTTAATTTTTGTGCTAATCTAAATAATTATAATACTGGCAATCCACAACTGTATGTAGACTAAGTTCTCAAAATCCAATTGTAAACTGGTTGCTTAGACCTCAACACATTTTCGTAAGGAAACCATGTACTAGCCGCAAAAGCACACTTGAATCTTATGCAATCATTTTGAATGTTGTTTCTAGGGAACACTTCATTCTGAGTTTGTTGCACCTCTGTCCTAGGAGCTCTGCCTTCCCAGTAGCATTGCTTTCCATCTGGTTTCCCTTTTTCTCCTCCCCCCACCTTTACACCAACTCCACCAATGCAATCAGGATTCTCAGAATGGCTTTGTCCAGGAGATTCCTGGACCCTGAAAATCCCCAGTGATGGCAAGTAGGGAATGCAAGGCCTCCAAGCCAGAAGAAATAGTCAGAAAAGGAGAGAATGAAGGACTGGAGAGGAAGTTTTTGCAGCATGGGTGGGGAAGTGAGTCCTCAGCAAGGACAGATGTTCTTTGTAAGACATGTATGTAATGAGAGATTAGTCTGGCATTGTCCCAAATGTTAACATTTGTTGAATCTAGGTGGTATCTATAGGAGTGATCATGATGCTATTGTTTTCTCTATGTTTGAAAGTTTCACAATTAAAAACTGGAGTATACACACACATACACACACACACACACACACACAATTAGGCATTACTCATGTTCACAATTCAATAAAAGAATATATACATTTTCTAATTGTAATTTGAAAATTTTAAAAGAAAAGTCAAATTTTCTGAGTATGAGTTACATTAAGACCTCTTTAAATATAAAACATTGATAAATCATTATTTTCCTACTTTTTCTCCAAAAGCCAATATATTTTTTCTTGTGACTACTGTGACCATTCTGGTAACTATATAATTAACAAAATTTATTAAAATGTTTATTATTATCCAAAATGGAAAAGTCATACTAGTTTCCTGGATAAATATATAATTAGCAATTGTTCACAACATATTGTGAGGCCTGTTCTGGAGAGTCATATAAATACATATGTTAAAGTTTCTTCTTATTAAGAATTTTGTATAAAACAGCCTAATCTTGCCAATGCATGAAAATAGTAAGATGAATAAGCCATCTGCCAAGAAAATGAAAACAATATTAAAATTGCACAAAGAAATTATATCTAGCTCTGAAGAAACAGAAAATCTCTTACCTGGACACACATACAAAAAATCATAATAGTTGTGTAGAATATTATGGATAAATGTGTTGTCAGAAAGATCCAGATTCAGATAAGGTGGTCAATTATCTGATTTTTTTTTTCCCACTAAAATCAATATTGGTACCCTGGCACCAATTTCATTCAATATCCACCTGAGAAAAATAAACTATTGAACTAAAGTGTGAAAATAAAAATAAATTTGCTTTACTATAGTTACGTTGACTTAAAAAAAAACAACGCACAATGTGAGAGTTTTATTTGGGGCAAAATGAGGACTGCAGCCCGGGAGACAGCATCCCAGATAGTTCTGAGAAACTGCTCCACAGAGGCAGGGGGCAAGGTCAGTATATATGTGATTTTGGTGAAGGGGAATACATGCAATCAAGCACATATTTTTCACAGACGGTTTCTGCTAGTCACAAGGAGCAGAGGTCACCATGAAGGATTTTAGCACTTTTCCAGATATGAAGAGATACAAGAATTGGTGTCATAAAATTGGCTCCTGAAAAAATCTAACTATCTGAAGACCTGTTCTGCCAGTTTTTCCCAGAGCACAGAGTGCCTCATTTCTGCTCTCCACCTGAACTCCTTTCAGGGGGTGTTGAAAGTCAGCAGCTGCAGCAACATATGATTTAATCCTTGTAGAGGTAGATGGCAAGGGCCAATAGAAAATGCCAGTTCGTAGTTGACATTTAAGACAGACAATATCTAAGGAACGGTGAGTGTCAGCTCTCTTCTTGATTGTTTCCCACAGGTTAAGGGAGTTCCTTATTTCAAAATATTCCAGTTTGGGGCTTCCCTGGTGGCACAGTGGTTGAGAGTCCGCCTGCCGATGCAGGGGACACGGGTTCATGCCCCAGTCCGGGAAGATCCCACATGCCACGGAGCGGCTGGGCCCACGAGCCATGGCCTCTGAGCCTGCGCGTCCAGAGCCTTGTGCTCCGCAATGGGAGAGGCCACAACAGTGAGAGGCCCGCATACCACACCAAAAAAACAAACAAACAAACAAAAATTCCAGTTTGGTGAAGAAAAAAATGAAAAGTTTTAAAAGAAAATTTACATTGCCAAAGCTGGAAGAGTTAAACATTATGAGAAAAACAAACAAACAGTAAAGATTAGATGCACACTTGATAATCAGACATCTGAATTACTTTGTCAAAACAGTATTATTCACGAAGGTTCCAGGGCTTCACTGAGGCACTGTGTGACCACAGCAGTTGTTCTGACGTGTTTCCAAGACAGCAGCAATTCAACTTTCCTGGGACCCATAGATTACAGTCTCTTCAAAACTTTCAGTTCTCCGTGAATCATTGGATAAGAGGACTTAGTTATAAGCTGAGCAAAGGATGTTCTGATTAATCTCTTCCTTCCCATCTAAGGGGTTGATCTCGCTCTCTGACCTGTCGGTGTCCATTGTCATGTATCTTGTAGCATCAGCTACTCTGAAAGTCTATCTAACCCTATCAGCACTCAAGCACTAGATCACCCCATCTCCTCTTGACCCTGGCAGTAACTCCCTGACCATATTTCCCCTTAGATGAACTGCATTTAATCAATTTCTGATTTCATTAGGTCAAATGGCATCTTTCCTTCAATAATAGGCCAGATCCAGAGGGCTGTTTGCTGTAACTCTCCAGCAATACTTCCTTAGCATTAATACACTACTGTGATTGTAAACAATAGAAAAAAAGTCCTTTGATCTCCTCTGAAAGTTTCTCCTCTCTTTATTCCATGACCCTAGAATGGGCATATATTAATATTTTCTTGTAAAGTTAGGTATATGATATTTGTTTACCGGTGTCATATCAAGTTTAAAGTATCTTAGCTAAACATGATATTTAAAGCATTCTTACAGTGAATCTCTGTGCAGAAAAAAGCATTCTTTTGAATGCAAATGATCAACTCTTTCTGTATACAGAATTTATCTGGTATCCTTTTTGTTTCTGGAGTGTAGGAATAATGCTACTTTTCTTCAAAATCCTAAAAAAAAATAATTTGATTTTTAATGCATTTATTTGGGTGTCCCAAATAGGCCCAAAAGTATGCTTAGGGAAAACATTTAACTGTAAACATGTATAATCGATGAGATTTTCTTGGAAAATAAGTTTATTTCTCATTATTCATAGTAAAGCCCACATCCACGTAAGGAAAATCAGGTATTGCTTTCCTCCCAAAGTATGAGTTGTATCCAAAAATACCAGCTCTTTCCATCGAAATGCAATAAAATGTGATCTATAACATTAGGACTCTTAGCTTCCTTCAAGAA
The DNA here is from genome assembly GCF_025265405.1 of Mesoplodon densirostris. Lineage (NCBI taxonomy): Eukaryota > Metazoa > Chordata > Mammalia > Artiodactyla > Ziphiidae > Mesoplodon > Mesoplodon densirostris. The sequence goes on from NC_082668.1 coordinate 64,302,078, forward strand.
ATGGCTTATGAATGCCTGGAGAATGGTATATCAGTCTGCCAATTCATCTTTCTCTGATTATTTAAATAGAACCTAAATACTCCTGCTACCCAATTTCAGTAATGTAAATATACCCTTTTTGTATACAAAATCAATTGGCCTAAAAAAATAGAGGTAAAATAGGAGATGCAATGGCTAAATACGAAATGTAGGACTGGGATAGTGCCGTCAGAGATGGTGACCTTGAAACTGAAGTCAAAGGTTAAGAACAATTTCTAATCAAATTACTGCATTGGAATGGCTCAAGTCCAAGTTCCTCAATAGAAAGCTATCACTGAGTCCTCTTTTCCAGTTTTTTCCCACCTCTCTCTGACCCAAGATTTATGTGCCAGGAAAATGACAGTTATAATCCCTGATGCATGCTACTCTGTGCTGATGTTTATATTTAAATCAGTGTCTATTCTTTGCTAAATTAACATCCTGTTTGACTCAGCTCAAGCCACACCTCCTCCAAAAAGCTTTCCCAAACCTCTGTGGTGAGTTAGGACATCCTTAGTACTCAGTGCGTATCTCTACCATCTCAATAGCCAAAGTGGGTTACAACAAGCTAATTATCCATGTCTGTCTGTCCGTCCACTAGACGGCCAGACTCTAAAGAGAACTCTAGTTTACCTTTATCTGCAACTAGCAGAGTGGCTTGATGATATTTGAGAGTACTCAAAAATGTGCAGTGTTAAATTAGTGAATGAATGGATGAGGATATTCAAATGGCCATTATCAATGTACTTCTCATTCTGTGCTAAAAATGAAGATAAAATTGCTGAAACATTTTTAGGAACAATAATGGATTATTTCTTCATCCTGACTACTTGTACTGGTTTGGTATTTTAAGGTCACTATTTGTATGTCTCTCTTAGTTTTCTCTTAGAACTGTAAATCTCAAAGCAATGGTATATTTTTGCAGGTCTCATGTACTGTACCTAGCAAAATCATGTATAAGTAAGTGTTTCAATGAGGATTCAATGAGGATAAAGGTGACTAAGATTTGGGGGAGAGAAAAGAGAAAATCCTAATCCCTTTGCTTAAAGTTACTGTCCTCTCAATATCTTTCTATCATGCATTCTAGCCTATTTTTTTTAATTAATTTATTTATTTATTTATTTATTTTGGCAGTACGCAGGCCTCTCACTGTTGTGGCCTCTACCGTTGCGGAGCACAGGCTCCGGATGCGCTGGCTCAGTGGCCATGGCTCATCGGCCCAGCCGCTCCGCGGCATGTGGGATCTTCCTGGACCGGGGCACGAACCCGTGTCCTCTGCATCGGCAGGCGGACTCCCAACCACTGCGCCACCAGGGAAGCCCCCTATTTTTTTTTAATAGATTTTTATTGGAGTATAATTGCTTCACAATACCGTGTTAGTTTCTGTTAAAAAACAAAACGAATCAGCCATATGCATGCACATGTCCCCATATCCCCTCCCTCTTGAACCTCCCTTCCATCCTCCCTATCCCACCCCTCTAAGTGGTCACAAAGCACGGACCCAATCTCCCTGTGCTATGCTGCTGCTTCCCAGCAGCCAACTATTTTACATTTGGTAGCGTATATATGTCGATGCTACTCGCACTTATCCCCAGCTTCGCCCTCCCACCCCATGTCATCAAGTCCATTCTCTACATCTACGTCTTTATTCCTGCCCTGCAACTAAGTTCATCAGTGCATTGGTTTTTTTTTTTCAGATTCCATATATATGTGTTAGCATACAGTATTTGTTTTTCTCTTTCTGACTTACTTCACTACGTATGACAGACTCTAGGTCCATCCACCTCACTACTAATAACTCAACCTCGTTTCTTTTTATGGCTGAGTAATATTCCATTGTATATATGTGCCACATCTTCTTCATCCATTCATCTGTTGATGGACATCTAGGTTGACACTATTTACAATAACCTTCTATTTTATTTGAGAGAATCACTCTGGTTCATAATTATTTTTGATGCTGTTCTCTGGGCTCTGACTTAGAATTTTCAAGGCTGTATTGGAGGTGAGAAAAAAGAAGACACTCTATAATGTACAAAAAAGATAGTATTGTTAATTTTTAGAAGACTCTAAGAATAGTTTTGTTTAAAGTCAGCATATTTATAAAAATCGAGTAATTTTATAAAAATCTACACAAAAGTTAGAAAAGTGTTGTATGCACCTTCTTCAAAAGGTCGTATGGGATTGTGTCAGAAATTTGTGTCTAAGAATTGGGTATTTTAAGTACAATTTTTTTTTTTTGCATTCTTTTTTTTTTTTTACAACTTTATTGGAGTATAATTGCTTCACAATGGTGTGTTAGTTTCTGCTTTATAACAAAGTCAATCAGTTATACATATACATCTGTTCCCATATCCCTTCCCTCTTGCGTCTCCCTCCCTCCAACCCTCCCTATCCCACCCCTCCAGGCAGTCACAGAGCACCGATCTGATCTCCCTGTGCTATGCGGCTGCCTCCCACTAGCTATCTACCTTACGTTTGGTAGTGTATATATGTCCATGCCTCTCTCTCGCTTTGTCACAGCTTACCCTTCCCCCTCCCCGTATCCTCAAATCCATTCTCAAGTAGGTCTGTGTCTTTATTCCTGTTTTACCCCTAGGTTCTTCATGACATTTTTTTTTCTTAAATTCCATATATATGTGTTAGCATACAGTATTTGTCTTTCTCTTTCCGACTTACTTCACTCTGTATGACAGACTCTAGGTCTATCCACCTCATTACAAAGTACAATTCTTACCTCCACGATAAGCTAACTATAAGATTTGGACAAATTTCTTAAGTTTCCAGAAACTGACTTTTCAGATAAATACAGTGAATAATTTTTATATAAATATAAAGCATATATACAATATTATATGATCTAAGGAGATAATAATATATTAGATCTAAGGATAATGTATATACTAGATCTAAAATATATCCAAGAACTATGTAGATTTATATTACAATATAAATATTAGATAATGATTTCTAAATGGGTTTACTCTGAGTAAAATAATCATGACATTTGTCTACTATAAGTTCATCAAATTTTCTCTTTAGAAATGTAGCAGGAATGCACTTTGCCACTGATTTGAACAGTTGGCAAAATCAGATCAAACAAATGCATAATTTATCAAAGGCTTAATTTTTTAATATCTTCATTATTCTATTGACTCATAGCATTATGTACACTTTTATCTCTGTTTTATTAAGGGATTCCGAGTGTTATGGGGAATAAACCCTTGGTTTTCCATTCCTGAGTGTGAGCCTGATGTTATGACAATCTCTAGAGATTAAATGTCATGAAGTGTCAATTGCCTTTTCATTCTTGCATAAAAGAGTAAAATGATGCAATGGTAGAGTTTTGACAGAAAGTTATGTAATTTCACTTAAAAACAAGGAAAGATATTGTTAATTTTAATGTTTTATATATGTGTGTGTATGTGTGTGTGTATATATATATATATATATATATATATATGTATATTAGAACCAAGCCAAATGTCATAACACATCTGGTGATAAAGAGATAGCTTTTCTTTTCTTATTTTTTGCGATACCTTTTTTTGACTAAAGTAAAACTATCAAACCCACATGAATACAGAGCCACTTATAAAGAGTAAAGTGAAAGATGCTTAAGATCTGGTCTCACCAAAGCACACTCTATTGACAGACTGGTAACCATTCCAGGATGCCTCCTAGGCCCACTCTATCTGAATGAAGGGGGTTGATATGTGGGAGGGGCAACCCTAGCTGACCAAGGTCTCTGTCATCCGCTGAAGCCAGGATCTCCCTGTTCCATTAGATTGCAAGTGCCTGAGGGTATAAATCATGACCTTCTGATGATTACTACTCATCATCCCCACTACCTAAGGGCAGAGTCCGAAATATATTGGTGTTCAATATTAAATGTCTGACTGAGTGAGTAAATAAATGACAGATCAAGGGAGTTCAAAAAAAAAGAAAACAATTTTGAATTTTATGTATGAGAAATGAAGGGAAAGGCTGAAATGTGAGGCACTGACCTCTTGATGGGTGTTTTAGTTTGGATTCCTCCAGAAACAGTCCCTGAGACAAAGATTTGAGTGTAGGTAATATTTTTGGGAAGTCATCCCTGGAAATACAGGTAGGAGATGGGGGTGTGGAGAGAACCAGGGAAAGGAAGGCAACAAAGGAAAATATAAGTTACCTGGAGTTTAATACTGCTATGAAATGCTGGGAGTTTTTCAGGTTGAGAAGACAGGAATGGCAGAGAAGAAAATGGGTACGTATTAAGATAGGAAAGAAAGAACTATTAGAGCATAACATATTTGGAGAACACCCTAGACTGGTGAGCCCATAATACACAAAACATTAGGGCAACAACTGGAGATCAGATTGGAAATGAGCAGGAAACATGGGCAAAGAGTCTTGCACAGAATGCTAAGAAATTTTGATTTATACTATAAGTAATGGGTGCCTAGTGACAGACTTTTATGCAGGCAGGCAGGAGACATTTACAGATCTGATACTCAGAGTGATAATTTTGGCAGAAATGTGGAGAATGGCAAAGAGACAGGTAGCACAAAAAAAGTGAAAAATCAGACATAAGGAGATACATCAGGAAACTATTACAGTGGACCAAGTAACGTAATACAGGCTGAAACTAGGTAATTAGAGTGGAGAAGGGAGAAAATTCCAGAGATTTCTGAGGGGATATTGACAGGTTTTCTTGATATGTATTGGAAAAATTCTTGGCAGTTCCCAAATACCCATTGCTTCTGTGGTTAGGATAAAAGAAACATCAGGATGCCTAGGAGTTCAACAGAACTGGCATCATGTCTCATTCTTTTAGGATCTTGCTAGATTCTTGTACTTAAAGTACGATCTGTGGATCAGTAGCAACAATATCACTTGAGAGCTTATCAGAAAATACAGAATCCGGAGCCCCATCCCAACCCTATTAAACGGAATCTCTGTTTTAACAGGTGATTTATATGCATATTAAAGTTTGAGAAGGACACTCCCATATGACAAAAATAATTTCTCTAAGTACGCTTTTGGAAGTCTTGAGCCAGAGAGTGGCCTTTGAGACTTTGACAAGGCCTACTTATGTAGAAGAGCTATCTGGTCTGCCTTTATGTAAAATAACCCTACACGTGGTTATTATCACGTTGGCCATGCCATGGCACTGATTTTGGATGGTGAGTACTTATTTCATCTCACCAACCCCTTTCAACCCCTAATTGCAGACTAACTGAGACAGAACCAACTTACACTTTCCTTGCAGCTTTTGCCTGTGCAAACACCCAAGTCATGAACTCTGAATTATCCATGTCAAAAAGTCAACAGCTCTAGCCAAACAACAACCACAATAATGAAAATTTAGCCAAGAATAAACTACCCTCACCAAGACAAACAGCCAAGAAACCAAAGCTCCAAACAATTCCTTGGAAGTGATTCACGAATTCCCTGGATGTGCTCATGTGCAAAGTCCATCTGAAAGGCTATTTACCTCTTATTTTCCATTGGACTCTTATGGGAACACACAATCTCATACATAGCCTTCTTTTTGTTATTTTTCTTCTCCAAATGCAAGAATTATAGTATTTTATGGCTTAAATGTCTTTTATTTTAATGTTGTTCTTGGGTACCTGAATTCATTTCTCATTGGCCTTTCAGGTTATATGTAATAATTCTGAATGAGCCACGAAATAGCTGTTTTACTCATAGAGTAAGTTTATCTGTTGTGCCTGCCAAAACAATCAGGGCCTACCAGCTTGCACGTTAGTGAATCAGTTTAGAAAAATTGCCAAAAGAAAAAAAGTAGGCTCACAATTTAGTGATCAAAAAGTAAAGGATAGATTCCAAATAAAGTCTGATTACTTCTTCTAGTAGTATGAAATTTCATTCACCAGGAAGAGGTAATAATAACTGTCTCGGAAATAAAGCATCATTTTCTCAGATCCACCTTTATTTATTCTAGGAAATGCAAACTGAGCTGGGCAAATGATAATCTTTTCTAAGTAAGAATCTTTCTCACAAATTTGCCCCTGAATGCCCAGTCTTTTAGAAACTTGTTGGATAGTAATGAGACAGATTGAAAGAGTATCCTCAAAATTTTAGTAGTGCCTGGATACACTTCACTTAGTTTTATTACTCCAGGACGGCTTACGTAAGAATAATTAATCTTCTTTATTTTTCCTCGTCAGTACCTAGGTTTGTTATTGAGGTTCCATGCCTTATTTTTAAATTGGGCATAACTGATTTCACCGAAGGGTTTGGCAGAGAACCCATACAATTTTTGCTTAACTCATTTTTATTGAACAAAATCCTGAATTTTAGTCAAGAAGCATTAGATATTAATCACATGCAAGTGGAATCATTAAAATTTCCTTTACCTTCCAGAATAGCAATAACGGGTCATTACAGAATCATAAGAAGTGAGCTCACTTAATACTCTTAACAATTACATAAAAGCAGTCATTTTCATAAGTTTTAGAAGAAGCTTTTAACTATTACTTGAAGAGCATATTGGAATTTTAGAATGTATTATGTTGTGTTATTATAGATGTGACTTGTGAATTGAAAAAAAGTGTTCTCTCACTCAAGACTCTTAGAAGTTATCCTTTTCAGCTTGAATAGTTTTGTTTAACACAGTTTGTGATTATATTTTTTACATGGCAAGTAGAGACCTTTTTGCTGAAATATTCCAGTATCATTTCTTAATTATTACAATCTTTAGAGAAAATTAGAGGAGAAACGCAATATTTTCTACTGCAGTTAAGTACAACAATTGGTGATACTTAATTTAAGGTGAGTCAGTTTAGAGGAAAAACTAAAACAAATCCCTCCTCTAAATTATTATCGCCTTTCTCCTTCCTTTTCTTGTAACCACTTCTCATCTTTGACTTTGAAACCCAACATTTTAAACTTGGTTCTTATTTCAGTGGGCTAATCCCCTTTCATAAATCATGCTCAAGAGCTGAAATAATTTGCACATCATTTAAAGAGTATTTGCTTTGAAATATTCACCTCAAGCCCTTTGAATATCCTTTCTCTCTAAAGATTTGTAGTATTTGTTTTGTTCTCTGAGGTATAAAAGACCTGGATAAACTTTACTCCTGTTGTTTCAAGATTAGTTAACGAAAATGCATATTAATTCAACAGGAACTGGAACAAACCTCAGTAAAGATGATCATACATATGCCTCTTGGGAATAGCAAAGTACAAAATGTCAGTCTTCGAATCTCCTCGGACTTGCTCAAAAGAGCATTGAGGGATTTAAATTTCCAGAATATGTCTACAAATGTATTTTCTTTGTTGTGGAGAACAGGAGCTATACTGATTATTTTTCCCCAGAAAATTGATTCTAATTTGTATTTAAACAAAAATTAAGCTATTTACAAAGTAGCTCTTCCAGAATACAGAGAAAAACTGCCACAGAAAAGGTAAATGTAACATCAACAAATTATAGTCCTGACATGCCACTAAATTTTTAATTTCTTTTGTTTCAGGCATCAAATCCCAAAATACAATTTAACAGAACACACCTTTTTTTCTAAAAACAAGTGGAATTGAAAGGACCTCATAAACTCAGAATTAAACATATTTAAGTAAAGTTCAAGGATACATTTATACATATAAACTCAAATTTTCCAATTTGCTAGTAAACTCAGAAAAAAAATGACAATTTCTCCAAATAATATATCTGTTTTGTATGTTAAGATGTACCCTGTTCTTTTCTTAAACTGAAAATGACCATAACCTTTGGCACTTAAGTGCTTATCCGGAAATGACTAAGTGGATTCAGGGGTAATAAATCAGTCATATGGATCCAGCCACCCACAGTCTTGTTCCACTTCTCTCCTTTACAAGTGCAGTAATAGACATTTCCATAGTCCTCAGGGTGCCAAACTTTGCACCATTAGGAAAATCTGCAAGTAGCTTGATTTATCTTCCTCACTCAGTTAGCTAAGACCCAACTTAGTAAAAATCTGCAGGAATGAACTTGAGTTGTTAAACTTTTTTTAATAGGTGCAACAATTAGAACTTTCCTCCTTTGCCACTTCAATTTACTTTGGGTGTGAAGCCCCTTGTGAAAAATATTCAGATGAGATCTCAAATTATAGGTGCATGGCTGGATGATGCTGACTCTGAGTTTTCATTATACACAGAGGATTGTCTGCTGTTTGCAATTAATCCAGACACAATTCTCTTGGTACTTTGGGAGGAATGTGGAAGAAATAGCCATTTTATAAGTTGTAAACTCCTAAATTACCCTAAATTAGAGACACTATTAATCAGACACTTAGATATAGATAGGGTCTGCTTCCCCTGATGGAAAAATCAATTAAATATTTAGGATGTGGAATACCTTCCAGGTTGGATAACACATTTCATTTAAATTATGGCCCTCCAATTCGAAACGTTAAAGGGGATCTTAACGGATGGAAGCACATTACTGTCTCTTGGATTGGACGCATTAACACTTTAAAAATGAATGTGCTTCCCCGGATTTCCTGTTTGTTCCACCAGCTGCCTGTAGATGTGCCAGATAAACAGTTTAAGGGTAAGTATGTAAAAGATGTATGTGCAACATTCTGTGTGCTGAGGTGCACCCTTGTAAGAGAAGTCCCCAGCCGTGACCCCTTTGGATGGTTTTTCTCAATGTCCTAGCAATCTAAAATGAGAGGGCTCATATGACCATGAGAGAGTAGGAGGGAAAACCTAAAAAGAGATGCAGTTAGTCCTCTCATAGAGGTTCTGTGTATTTCTAATCTTGTATCATTTCTTCCTATCTTAATAAATAACTAAGTGACTGTCACAAGAAAACATTGGGACAATATGGTAGAATTTTAAATAAACATAAGATTTCCCATTATAAAAATATTTGTTAGGAAGATCATCATTAGATGATCACTCAAGGACCATCCCTATGCCAAATTTATGAACAGTACTGTAAGAATGAAGCTTTCATGTCCCCCATGCTACAGAAGTATGGTATAGAAATAGCTATTGTTTGGGAGTGCTCACCAGGCTGTAGGCCCTGTTTTAAGCAGTGTACATGTTCTCTCTCATTTAATTCTGTCAGTAAACCTATGAGGTACAACGGTATTATCATCATCCCCATTTTACGTAGTGGGTAAGTGAGGCACTGAAAGGTTAGTCAATATGCCCAAGGTTACACAGCTGAAAAGTGGCAGAGTTAGAATTCAAAAGCAAGCATTCTGAATCCACAGCCTGGAGCCATAACCATTGTTCCGTGAGGATTCTGGGTTTGGGAATGAGGCTGAAGGTTTCTGCTGCTTACTAGCTCTTTAAACTTGTAAAACTCACATATTCTGTTTTACAATCTTGAAAATGTCAATAACGATAGTACCTATGTTGTTTGGAAGCATAAATTAGATTATGTATGTGGTGTTTGTAGCAGTCCTTGGCATAAAGTAAGAACTCAATAAATGTTAATACTAGCATTGGTACGCATATTTAATTTTCATCCATAGTATTTTGAAGAGTCTTCCTAATTTGGTTCAGGAAAGGTTACCTTAGAGGTAGATGATTGAAGTCTCTTAGATTAACATATTTTCAAAAATTCTTTGGGATTTATAGGGGAAAAAATAGCATATGGAATGACTTACAGAAGACTGAACTGTAGTCAGTCTGAACTTAGTCAGACATTGTCCTCTTTTGTTTCCATTTATAAAAGTCTTGATTCAGAATTAACATAGATATATTAGCTTACTTAGTGAAAACAAATTTACTCAATCATAAAAGAGATGATGAAGATAGGAGTCAATTTCTTTGTTTCTAGAGACAGACTCCTCTTGCCAAATCTGATAGAACACATGCTTCAGTGCATTTGCCTTACTTCAGAAGACAGCAGAAAACTCAGCTAACTGGTATAATTATATAACTTGGATGGTCCTACTGAGGGGGTTAAGCTTTGGCAATATAATACGGAATTACAAAGTGCAGTGAAGTCGCAGGACTTTAACTGAAATGACTTATCAGCATTTTGACTGGGAATAAACAGAAAAGGAACAAATTGATCCTTTCAAAGTTGGGTGGAAAGAGTGTTCCAGAAGCCTTCCTTTGTAATCACTGTCATTGAGAGGCCCTGAGGCCTCTTATTTATTAGTAATTGATACCTAGACTTCAGGCTCAAATACTAAAGAAACTGTTATTTTAAGGGCTTGTCAAGAAAGTCAGGAATTAGAGTTCTTTTTTCCTACCCAGTCTTTCACTAGTCTTTCACTATTGGGCCAAGGTCATTGTAAGTCAGGGGTGAATCATATACAGATAATTTTACTCTTTCAATATCTTAGGAAAAATATTGGGATAAAATCAGAATCTGATATTTAAAATAACCAGAGATATGCTTTATTTGTCTGGGAAAACAGCCTAACCAGCAACCATTCTATATTTGTTTATTTGCTTGTTCATTTGGCGGTTCTAACAGTGGAGTAAAGCTCTTCATTGACTCTTAAATTCTGCTTTTCTTCCACTGACTAGATAGAAAGGAAATGACTTTAGATGGAATGGTAATAAAGGAAAGCGATCCAGGCCCAACCAGATAGATCAGCCAGTCAACTCTGAAAACCAGTGAAGAAACAAGTTACACAGAGCAATATTCCTCTCAATGTATTTGTTACATTCCAATTATAGAGGGACATTCTTTTTTTTTTTTTTTTTTTTTTTTTTTTTTGCGGTACGCAGGCCTCTCACTGTTGTGGCCTCTCCCATTGCAGAGCACAGGCTCTGGACGCTCAGGCTCAGCGGCCATGGCTCACGGGCCCAGCCGCTCCGCGGCATGTGGGATCTTCCCGGACCGGGACACGAACCCGTGTCCCCTGCATTGGCAGGCAGACTCTCAAATACTGTGCCACCAGGGAAGCCCTAGAGGGACATTCTTAATGTCCCTGTATTATAATATGTTCATAATATAAATGGATTAACTCAGAACAGAGAGATCTGTATCTGGGGACTGAGGGAAGACAAATAAGCTCTAAAAAGCTAGAACTGATATTTGAGGTCTAAGCAAAGTTGACAAGAACGCTAAAAAGCTAGAGTAGTAGGAACAAGCACTCAGTTCACATATTCATGTCACAGGCGCATTTGAGAAGTTGCTTGCACTGTTTGAAGCACTGATGTGAAAGAGGTGCCAGATGGTCTCAATTCTAATTGACAAAGAGTGTTTATGATCACATTTTAAGTAGGTATTTACTATTCTCTATCAAAATGATTTAATGATGAATTTATGCATGAAATATTGTTAGAATATACCTTTTTTGATTTTCTCAACAAAATGAATACAATAATGACTGGTTAAATATGCTTTTGGCAAAGTACTTTGCTTAAGTTTACATTTATACCTCACACTGAACTTATCAGAAATTTTGCATCCACATTAAGAACAAGCTCCTATCTATGGAGTGTTAAGTAGCACCATGAGCCATGGTCCACCAAGAGTTCATAAGGGAAGAATTTGATAAGTCAAAATGCTACAAGCTTGAGTCCTAGTGTCATTGTTCCTCCTCAGTCTTCTAGATGCTGGAATTGTTTCCTATCTGGCCCTAGGAATGAGGATCTGTCACTTTACAGTAATAGAAACAGTGTTAAATGACCTAGAGCCCAGCTGTTAGGAAGCAAGTGCTACTTTAAGTGCAGATTAGGCTAGGAGCTCACTTGGTTGTCCAGTTGCAGTGCAGTGATGAAAAGCATTGATGCTAGACCCAGATGGCTTGGGTGTAGGTCCTGGCCCTGCCAGGACCATCTGTGTGACTTGGGTAACATTTCCTCATAGATTTGCAGTGAGGACTAAATCACTTAGTCCCTGAAAGTGCTTAGAACATTGCCCGGAATAGAGTAAGTGCCCTTGAAATGTCACTTATCCATATTAGGGACTCCTATTAGACCAAATAAACCTAGCAATTTATATAACTTGAATAACTTTAAAAACAAATGGTAAAAATATAAACCACAGAGTGGCAGATTAATTGAAGGTTGTAGAAAATTTTAGAATAATTATAAATAAAATAATAATTTTGAATTTTCCATTGTCTTATGTATTAAGATTAAATACATTAGGTAATGATATGAAGTAAGCAAAGATATAAAGTGATATGGCTAACTTTATTTCCAAAAAGTTAAAGGATTCTCCTGTTACAGGGGAAATAATTTTTGTCAATTTTTACATATTAATATCAGTATTAATAAAAAATATAAACAGATGTGCCATATGTTGCTCTAAACACATAGCATTTTTCATCTTTAAAACACCCTATATAATAAGAATAATTTTGTATTCATTTATAGAGGAGAAAACACAAATATTTTAGTTTTGGAGCCCAGATTTTAACTTAAGCACACATTGTATCTTTTAAGCTTTGTACAATTTTGTTTTTATTTTCTCTTACCTTTCTTTAAGTTTTACTTGCAAATATGTATAAATAATTATATTGTTAAATGATTTTTGTACGTGTGTTTTGAAGGATAAAGAGATCCTTATACAGATATAGATGCATGTGTGCATATATACAGTATATAAAAATAAAATTTAAGGGCCATATTGACAGATGGAAAAAGCACAAATGTCAAGGAAAGTTGATTTAGAAATTAATATATAATAACAAAAATTAAACTCCAGCATTTATTGATTTAACAGATGATGAGTTAAAAAGTAAAAACAAAAGCTTAAAATGTAGTTTGATTTTTTAAATTAGTGAGATTACTCTATGAACTTGTTCAGATGTTTGTTATTTTCTAATTATATTTAAAATAACTCTAACCTTTAAGTTTCCAAATGACTTATGTCATTTATTTAATTGTTTCTGTTTAGAAATCTGCATATGTACAAATATTTAGTATGAAAATATCATATTTAATCCTAGATAAATGTCCATAAGATTATAGTGGAGGTAAAAACATTTTTCACATATTTGTATTGTTGATTACTAAATACATATTAAACTTTGTACCTGAAGTACAGACTCAACACATTATTTTAAAATATCCCACATAATAATTATTATTATCAATCATATACTAGAGCCACAAAGAAATTTTTTAAAAATCCTAAATGCAGAGATTACAAAGAAACATGACATGAATAAGATATAATAAAATATAGGGCTTCCCTGGTGGCACAGTGGCTGAGAGTCCACCTGCTGATGCAGGGGATATGGGTTCGTGCCCCGGTCCGGGAGGATCCCACATGCCGCAGAGCGGCTGGGCCCGTGAGCCATGGCTGCTGGGCCTGTGCGTCTGGAGCCTGTGCTCCGCAACGGGAGAGGCCACAACAGTGAGAGGCCCGCATACCGCAAAAAAACAAAAACAAAACAAAACAAAAAATATATATATATATAAGAAAAATCGAAATTGATAACAAGATATTAAGCAAAACACCCCAAGTCACTTGTTAGTTAAAATAACATTTCCTTCAATTGCTTTTGCCCTAAGGAAGAGCCCAATAAATATCAAATGTAATAGTATGCAACCAAAATATTATTCTGAGGCAAATGCATAGCATGAAGTGTTTTTAGCATTAAAAAGAAAGTTAAACAATTCTGTTGTTAACTCAAGAAACATTTTTTTAATAACTAAATATAATTAAAGAAATCTCAAGGTAAAAATGGTTAAGTGAAGAAAACCAGTCAATTATAAAACAAAAATTACCTTTAAACTAAGAGATACTCCTTTGAAAATAATCTTATTAAGAATAAAATAAAAATAACTGAAGACTCTAATTTAAAAGAATATAAAGCACAATTAAAATTTAAAATGTGAAACAGATACAGAAGTTAAATTTCAAGACAATAGTATATAAAATTGTATTCTCATCGATGGAAAACCAGTGAAATATGTTATTTTAGAAAAATTAACCAAAAGAAATAAGGAGAAAGTAGAATATTCTAAAATATCTCTTCAAAATCTGCCTCAAAACTGCTTCAGGTCTAAAATTTTACTGATGTCAATTTTCTAAAGAGATCATTTTCATGGCATTCTAAAGCACACAAATAATCAATGAGAAAAATCTTAAAGTACCCATATAATCAAAGAACTGCAAAATTAAGCAATAGAGAGCATACATCACCACTGTAGCCATAGCTGTCATGAACAGCAGGGGTCGTCTGCACAGAAATGAAGGCTAAATATGACCAGAGTTCCAACCTGATTTTCCACGAAGTTCCTCAAAGGAGTCAGCTCTGGAGACATGCACACAGATTCTTCTAGCACTACCAGCAGTGTGTTCAGAAAAATAGGGAAAGGATTTTCTCTTGAAGAGCTGGTAATCATAGGCCATGGGAAAGAAAGTTGGAAAGTCTCTAGTGTTCTTAACTGTTGAAAATGGACTCCTCAGATCTGGAAGATAGGAACTCTAGATTTTGTTAGTTAAGATCATCAAGATAGACATCTGTTTGATGAATAGTTTAAGAGGAAAGAAAATTTTTTCCCTCCTTCCTAATGATTTTCTCTCCTTTGGGAATGAACCATCACTCATTGCTTTGAAGTCAAGACTCAGTTGCTTTGGCATCTCACAGCAACTAAATGTGGCAACACAGAACAATTTTTATGGAATGATGGTTGCAATACTTGATCTGTGATCAGCTTGAGATGTAAGTAATGATAAACTAGTCAGGATAGTCAAGGCCATGTGACCTCTTAAGTCTGGCTGTTAGGTACACCATACTTCTGTTTTTGTTTTTATGGAAGCATTTGGCTAGATCTTTTTTAACCTCAGAGAACTAGTGCTCTGAAAATCATCCTAGCAACATAGTTTCAATGTTTGGAGGCATAGTTTTATATTTTTATATACTGACTTAATTTTTTCTGACTTAATTTTTAAGATTGCTAGTAGCTTGGGTTAGTCAAGAGGGAGAGAGGTTTTAACAGCCTACTTCCTACCTTAAAAAGGAGTGTCAGATTGAGACTTGAAGACTTCAAGAAAGGTCATGGTGAACACCATCTCCGAGCTACAGTGTTGTACAAGAAGAAGGATGATTTGAGTGGCCATAGAGGAAGATCCAAGTTGCAAAGATTTGCTTTTGCCAGCATCCAATCCAAGTCAAAGGGTCAAGGCATCTGCATATTATTAAAATACCAGAATGATGCGTCTGGTTAAATGAGGAAGAGAAGAATGCTTTATTTGCCTTGTTTCTCCATGCTTCCCTGTAACATTTTGAATCATAAAGATGGAATAAATCATAGTATTTCATATCCATCATTTAAAAACAAAAATAAAATTAAAGAGAAAGAAACATTATATTTTTATAAACTTTATCAACTATTACACTTCCTTGTACATAAACAGGTAGATATAAAAGCATATGTGTGTGTGTGCAGGTGTATATACAAATATTCCACCTGTATTGTACATAAGCTTTCTGTGAAGCAATTTGGAAATGAGCACTGAGAACCTTGAAAATATTTCTAGTCTCCAAACTTAATTTCAGTTCTAGAAATCTGTTCAAAGAAAATAATAACAATATGAAACTCCGAATTAAAATGCTTTTGAATATAGTGAAAATTTTGAAATAATCTAATTGCCAACAGTGGACATTTGTTAAATAAGTCATTGTGCATTTACATGGTGATGTGTTACGCAACTATAAGAATTTGTTTTCAAAGAACAATTGCAGAATGAATGTGCATGGTATAATATGAAGTGGGGGTAAGAAAAAACAAGCCACAAAACTTGTTTGATAAGGAGTATGAAAGCAGGGCCTGATCTGCTTGTTCAGAGATGTATCTCTAAACAAAGTAAGGGCTCATTAAATATTGTTAAGTATGTGAATGAATATATGATATAAAAGAAAAATACACCAAAATAGCAACAGCAACAGTGGTTGCTGTTTTTCTAAGTAATAAATTTGTCATTGGTTTCTTTTATTGTTGTGTTCTCTGTTCTTTCTGTGTCTTCTGAATTTTTCACTATAAATGCATATTTGCTTTCAAAATCAGAAAACATATAAAATAGGGCATTATTGTAAAAGATGGACATTATGTACAGGAAATACACCTCACAAAGTGTCTGCTGGACTGTACTTATGAGTATTTGGCTCTTCTCAGGTCAAATTCGAAACTCTTGAGTCTACACACACCAATTTTCTCCCCCAGATTTCATCTACTGCCCCTACATGTGTGTGTGTGTATATATATATATATATATATATATATACATACATGTATACATATATATATAACAATACATACTAGTTTTATTAATTTCACTTTATCCTCTGCATATGTGAAAGCACAAATGACACATCTGGAAAAATACATATCCAGTGACTAAAAACATAATTTCTCATCAAAGAGCTGGAATGCAAAGGTTTAGAAGACAAACTAGTTGAATAATGATAAATTGGAATATTTATTTTATACTAACCAAGCCTCAGATATGAAGCACAAATTGTGGTTTATTGCTAGATATGGTAATTGCATTAAGGTTATTATTCTCTTTACTATCATTTTTTTTCCTCTGAGTTGGATTTAAGACAAGAAATGATACAGTTTTCTAGGAAGATTCTACCTAACCTAACATATATGTGTGATTCCTCCTCTCCTTAACAAGAAGAAAATGAGAGAAGGAGGAGAAAGCTGAGATATTGCCATGTAGAGGAAACTTAAGAAAGGAACCAAGAGCACAGATGGCCTCAACTGAATCTCTGTATTGTGCCATGATTCAGGTAAAGGGTCCTATCCTGTTGGGTTGAACAGCTGGCAGCTCCCTGAGTACTTCTGCCACCCTGACAGAGGGGAACAGACACACAGAACATAGGTAACATACCTGAATTTAGCCCCAGGATAGAGGCCCCTTTTGTCAGAAAAAATTTTAATTTGAAGTGAGACCATAGCTTTTTCTTCAGGCTTTAAAATGCTTAGTGAGTCTAGAAGACACAAGCCCATCTTTAGATTAAAATCCTTGAACATTTTCTTCAGATTTGACTTGTACTATTAAACTATCCTTTCACTTTTGGCACATCTGTGGGGCAGTGAATTTATGATTCGGGATCTTCATTCCTCTGAACTTGGAGGAAATCCCAGGGAGATGCATCATTTCTTCATTTGGGCTAAATGTTATAAGAAAAATGTAAGGACTAAATGACTAGTTTTACTATAATTAGAGAAAATAATTTCCCCCATCATTAAAAGAAAGCAAACTAAAATAATGGAATATATCTATATATGTAAGAGCATTAGTAAATTCATCAGGAAACTTTTTTAACTGTCAAAAAACCCACTCTTTTTCAGCATCCATTTTCTTCAGTATGACTTATAGTACCTTTGCCTATAAAGAAAAATTTAGTAATTGTAAAAATGAAGGTACCAGTTAATTCTGCTTCTGAAATTGTCCGTAAATATGAATCCCCTTTGGGGTGTCTTCTTCAGCATAGTTCACTGAACAAATAGACACTAATCCTAGTTCCAACAGGCCTGAAGTTTACCATTAAAAATGGACTGTTCAGTAGGTACACATGATATGTAAAAACGGTTGCTGTAAAGTGTATTTGACTGACTATCTGCATTCTGCCAGGGGATTTTGTTTTCTTTACTTGGATTTTTTTTTATTAATTTGTTTTGTGGTAGAAGTTTGCCTTTCTAAAAATGACAGACTAAAGTTTAACTCTGGAAAAAAACTAAAAGGCTGAAAGGAAGAAATCATTCCTAATCATTAAACCTTCTACAAAGACATGATAGGAAAATACAAGGCCCCACTGAAGGTTAGATATATTTCATATTTCCAGAAGACACAGAGAACAGAGTTCCATCCACTCATCCATCCATACATGCATCCATTCCATATATGAGACACTGTCCTATGCACTGGAGATATAATTTTGAACACAATAGATTAGTTAATATTCTCCAAAAATGTCCCACACATAAGAGAATGCTGGCCCTAATATCAGGGCCAAGTGCATTGAGAATTGAAAGGTAACTCAAGACTACACCTAATCAACCTTCTACTTTTACAAAAGACAAAAGTTAGACCAAAAGCCACTGTGTAAGTTAGGGTTCAACCAGAGACGCAGAACCACTACTAGTAGGAAGGATGGACAGAGGGGAAGAGAGAGAGGAGGGAAGTTGTGGGGAAGGCGGGGGGGGGGGGGGAAGGGAGGGGAGAGGAGATGAGAGGGATAGATAGATAACAAGGAACAGACTTACACAGTTATGGGGCCGGCTAAGTCTGCAGGCCATAGGGAAGGCAGTCAGAAAGGGAAGACCACAACCAGGCTGGAAGTCCTTAGGCAGCTGCTGAAGCTACTTGTCCATGGACAGTAAGAAAAGGGAGATTAGGCAAAAACTGAAACTCCCTGGGCAGGCGTTATTTGGAGTCTATGACACCAGGGAAGACTTAAGCCCTCTTTTAAATAGTTCAGCTGATTAGATTTTAAGAAATTTATTTAAATAACCTCTTTAATTTATCAAACTGATGTTAGGACAATCAAGAAACAATTATAATTTCTTTAATTGTATTTATTTGAATGGTAACTAGTAAGTTAGATATAATTTGATACATATAAGGAATAGACCGAAATTACAATAATTTTAAAGAAAATAAAGGTCTACCCTTGAATAAACAGAACAAATTGCATTGGTGATTGAGGACATACAACAACATAACCTAAGATGAATTTCTATTAATATGGCAAACATAAAAGGCAAAAATAAGTAAATAAATAACCCTCTGTATATTCATGTAAATTTGGAAAGCCGTGCTTAGTCTTGCCAGAAAAGTTATTTATATTTCTAAATGTAAGTAACAGAAACTTCTTTGACAATTTCTATTCAAGACAACTTCTGTTACATTGGAAACGATGTAATCAAGGCTAGTTTGGCTTCTTGTTGATGATCAAGACATCTCAAGAAGTTTGTGTTGGAGGGTGATTGCATTTCTAGAGATTTTTATTATAGACTACACCCTCATAATGTTTCTTAGTTCTTAGTTTTTTCCCTTTATCTTATGTAATAAAAATCCTATTGATTTTCTTTGGATTACCACATCACCTTAAAGCCTTTTATTTGATAATTTTCCTTTATCTTATAAGAAAATCCTTTTCATGTTCTATAAAGCAGTGATGTCATTTTCACAGTCAAGTATTAGAACCAGTTTTACTTTTTTAAACTTTTTAAAGCCTGTTTTAAAAAATAGTTCCTTAGCTTAATGAAGGTGTTTTAGCTTTAAAATGTTGAGATGGGCAGATTTTTCTCCCATCATTCCCTCAAAATGGCTCTGCTATCTCTCCCGTTGCTATTTTCTTTCCCTCTTTCTTATTTCTTCCCCACTTAACCTCCTCCTATTTTTGTTCTTCTGTGGCTGGCCTTCCATTAACATTTAAAAATACACTTTAATGAGCATTAACCAAAAGATTTAAGATGAACAAAGGAGGGGGCAGAGAAAGCAGGAGAGGGAGGAGAAGGAAGAAGAGATGAACAGTGGGCGTTACTCTCAGTCTTAAACTAATTTCTGCAGCTGGCTCTCATGTCCAGAGCTGGTCCAAAATTCTACAGTATTTATTGAGGTGTCCAAATCAGAGAAAAGGAAGGATCTTGGTAATAAGAAGTCTACAGTCCTTGAATCATGGATTATTGCCATAGTATTTACCTTTAAATGTAATGAATATGGGCTATTCAAAGTACAGAGAGGGCTTCTCTGGTGGCGCAGTGGTTGAGAGTCCGCCTGCCGATGCAGGGGACATGGGTTCGTGCCCCGGTCCGGGAAGATCCCACATGCCGCGGAGCACTGGGCCCGTGAGCCATGGCCGCTGAGCCTGCGCGTCCGGAGCCTGTGCTCCACAACGGGAGAGGCCACAACAGTGAGAGGCCCGCGTACCGCAAAAAAAAAAAAAAAAAAGGACAGCGTACCTAGTCACTGACGGTCTTTATTTTATTGATATATGCATTTCTAGGGTATGACTTACACAGGTATTTATTTTAAAATCTTCGTTTACATTTTTATTTAAGCAGAAAGCTAATGCTTTATATTTTCCAGTTTAAAAATCTAAATGCTGATATATTACATGTAAAAAAGCATAAAATGTTTGAAAATATAGTTACCTTTTCGACATTAATCAACTGAGAAAAAGTATAAATATGTTTTTCTTTACATCACTACTTTTTGACAGCTCCCCACATAAAAATTAACTAAAGGCCACCTTTTGTTGTATTAGCAACAGTGATATTTTAAATTAGCTTCACTACCTCCATTTGTGCTTAGCTATGACACTTTCCACAAGCCCCAGTTCTCATCAGCTTTCTAGTTTCTTCTTTGGAAGACAGAAAAATCCCTCACCTCCCTTTGATACTTCGTGTCTCTCTTTAGGGTCTGTTTAACAGAAACCCCATGTTTGTCAGTCAACAAACCAGTTCCTTGAACAATGATGACCTAATATGAAAACTGAATATTTTATTTAGTTTGTTTTTGTCACACTGGGTCTGGGTCGGGGGGAGGGTTGGGGTCTCAGCAAATATCCCCAGGATGATAAAGTTATTCCAGAATAGAATTTTTATTTTGATCAGCTATTGTATTTTTAGTCTATCATGGTTCCCTACATCCATATAGGATAAAGTATGTGGGCCAAATAATACAGGGCGGTTTGGAAACAATTGGCTTTTATGGGCACAATCTTATTCTTTCCATATCCATTTTTTTTTTGAATTGTGAAAATGAAGCCAGTTTTTTTTCAAAACAATGCAACTTCTCAATACTCTTGGAAAAGACAGCTTGGGTTGAATCTTTTTTTCGATTTCAGCTTATAAGAAAAAAGAGTCAGTTGTTTAAATTGAGCATATATGTTTGTCCAGACATTCACTGTGTTTGAGTATTAGTGGAAAAGAGTATTTCATGTGATAGGCTTTGTCTCCTGGTTTAGTTCTTCAAGTTCCTGACTCCTATACTCATAAATCAAGCATATTTAGGCACAAAACAGGTAATTGAGGGGAGCCATTCGCTTGGTAATTCCATCCTCTCTTTTGTGCACACACTTGCAAATGTAAATGATTTGCATCTGTGCAGACACCCTTGAGGGGCTTGTCTATCCTCACATCATTTTTAGATATCCAAGAAGTTTCTTTGTGAAACTCTCATTCTGCGTTGCCAGATGGTTGATACAACCCTACAACACCATATTTTGAGCAAAGAGGACCAGTTTAGCAGGTAGATGAAACAACACCCATTACAATTATTGTCACATCTCCCGATTTGATAATGGCAAAATGTACTTCTCATCACATGTTCATTCCAAACACAAAAATGAGTAAAATTGATATGGTTTTCCTTTTACATTAAGAATTGGGCACAGCTGCTCCCTTACAAACGTTAAAAGCAAAAATAAAAGATAATAACATCTTTAATTTCTCATGTTTCTCAGCATCTCTTAGAAAAACAGCTTTGTGATACATGGCTCAGTGGCCTGAAAATACCTACTCTTGCTACACTTTTAAGTGTTTTCCTTCATGTTATAATTCGAGAGAGGGAAGATTTCTAGCAAACATAAAGACTTGGGGATCTAAGGAAGAGAATCTGAAAACTTTGAAATAATGCCTTGTCATGCTGTTCGCTTATTCCAGGACATTTTTGCAGTCTTTTGTTTGATCACTACTGTATACCATTCATTTACCTCGTTTGAAAAAAAAAGGTTAAACTAGTAGCTATATGCGTGGCAAATACTAAGTAAAGATGAACATTTTAAATATTTGTCATACTTTCAACTATTTGTTCTTTTGAGTAAAATTAAAATGCACTGATCAGATAAGTAATTGTAGTTGGGTTTGGAGTATATAATCTTCAGGGAATTATATACACAATAAATCAATGCACTAATATAATAAAGTAAGCATTTTTTACTAGATTAAAAAAACTTAAAATAAAGCCAGGTGTCCAAAACTGTTGTTTCTCTCCATCAAAAGGATTGCTTAGAAACTTCCTTGAGACCACCTTCAGATCACAACATAGGCATAATACATAATTCAAGTTATTAACTTTTTCCATTTAGGCTTACAGATCTTTGAGACATAAGTATTTTAAAAGAAGAACAAGATTTTCATGGAAAAGTATGAATTATACAGTAGTTTTATTGAGTCTTTATTGCTAATGCACATGGGGTTCAGAACCATAATGACGATATTGGGCACTTAAGTCATTAGGCTGTCATATTACAGCAAAATTATTTGTACTATATAATCATTGTTTCCTTTTTTATATTACACATATCTAAACTTAGTTCATCTATCTTTGCCATTACAGTACTACTTTGTTGTTGTAAATACCTATTTTTTAAGGATGATTTGAGTATGTTCATTGTAGTTCAAGTTCATGTTTATTAGACCTCTGCATCCTTAAAGCTGGGAAACATGATCGAGGGAAGTTTTCAATCTGCCTCATGGTGTCTTGTTTGATTATGTATTGCTTCACAGCGTCAACTGCTATATAGTTTATATTTTAAGTACTTGTACACACTAAAAATTACAAGCAGAATGGGAGGAGCCAGTTTCTTTTTTTTTTCTAGCAAGATTTCCATCATACTCATATTTAAGACACTCTTGTTTTTAAAATTGAAGTGAAGTTCAGTTTGTATTCTGCTTTTTTAGGGGGGGGGGACTTTAAAGATGAACACATTTCAATGCTCTCCAGTGATTATTTGCAATAAGAGCAAAATCATTTGTGGGGAAAGGTAAAGCTGAAGCTCAAAGCGTCAGCTGAAAATCAGGTGAATGTGGCTTTGGTTTTGAGAACTGGTTCGAGGGTTTCACAAACCCTTTAGAAATGAATATTTATTATTATTCAACTAATCAAACAGCTTTCTCAGAATTTGCTTTGCTTGAAATCAGTGCCATGATGGATTGTTCATTTTATTATTAAATCCTAGGGGTTATGGCACAATATAGCTCAGCTGGCCCATGCTATGTGTTGCCTGTGGTGCCTTGTGAGTGTGTGTGTGTGTGTGTGTGTGATGTAAAAGTTGAGAGACATACACATTTCTATGTTTGAATAATTTTGGGCTGAGATTATGTGAACTGATTCCCTTACAGGGAAATGACATAAAAGTAAAATCAGTAGTCTATTCAAATCATTGCACAGTCAAGTCAACTAAATATATGGCACTTAAGAGCAAAACCAAAACTCAAATTGAACAAAACCAGTTTATTCTGTAGCTAAGTATATACTATGTCTGAGTGTGTGTGCCTCCAACTTTTCTCACCAGACCAAAACCATTACTTGGATAATGCACTATAAAGCAGACAGTGCCCATCCAGTCTTTCTTATATTAAAATAGATCATCTGAAACTGACCCTTTGTGATAATTTAAAAATTTTACCTTGCCATGAATTTTCAAAAATAAAATACATTTAACAGGAGAGAGGTCAAATAAGTACTACCACTCTGAACTGTTGTAACTGTCCTGAGAACAGGGAGTACATCTTATAAAGTTAAAAAACCCAGCACCCCTGAGAACCTATAGTTAACCCATTCAGTCCTCCCAGATATATTTTAAGGTTTGGGTATAAATTCAGTTATGGTGGAGAGATGACTAGCACATGTGAAATTTCAACAGAACAGCACTTGAAAGTAGGCATACTAAAATTCAGAAGCCTAATTATCAGTATTACAGATAAAAGAACAGAGTGTGTCTTGCTTGATCTGCTCTACCAGCTTGAGATACAGGTAAAATCACCTTACTTTTTTCCTAACTTGTCCTTTTTGATGAATCACTCTGGCTCCCCCATGCAATTGTCTTACTTAGACACTAACAGAAAGCTAGGTGGAGAAAGAACTGGAAACACAAATTAATTCAGAAATAGTCTCTGGTTTTGGTGGCTGTGATTCCAGACACATGACTTTGCAGCTTTCTTTTCTGACGTATTGTTGCCCACTGCTGTGGTAAGGCCCACCTTCAGACATGACACCTAGAAGCTTGCTTTAGATCTGCACTGTCCAGTACGGATGCCACTAGCCACAAGTGTTTATTGGACATTTAAAATGGGGCTAGTCTGAATTGAGATGTGCTGGCTGTAGGTGTGACGTACACAGGAGATTTCAAAGACTTAGTACAAGAAAAAGAATATAAAATATCTCACTAATAATGTCTATTTTGATTACATGGAGAAGTGACAATACTTTGGATAGATTAGGTTAAATAAAATATACAAATTATTAAAATTAATGTTTGCTTTTCCTTTTTTAATGTGACCACTAGCATATTTATAATTACATATGTGAACAATGCTGGTCTAGGAGGTCTGCAATCTCAGCCACATAAGAGACCAGAATCAGCCTCTTGAGGAAACTCAGCCTCTCTCTCTTTCTCTCTCTCTCTCTCTCTCTCTCTGCTTAATTGGTACAGAGAATTGAGTTTATATCATCCTCATCATCCTTGTCATCCTTATTATCATTAGCCATGCAACTCTCTAGCTTTACAATTTTCTTCTTTATCTCTCATTCACCTTCCTCCCAATAAATACCATATAGAATCATTTAATATATCCTTGAATTTATGTGTCCTTAAAAGATATTTAATGTTTTTAATATGAATTCTATTTTTCTTATTTAAATAAGATAATAAGGATAGCAGCATAATTTTTCACTCATGTCTGTGAATAGGTAAATAAGGAAAGAGTACCAAAACTCTTTCTAGATGTTCAAGTTTTGAAGAAAAGGGCCTGAGGGCCAGGATCTGTTTCTTTTCTCAGACCTGTTGTGGATATAAACTCAGACTGTCATTCAATGATAATAACCAATCATAATTTCCTTTCTTCATAAAACATTAGGTGAAGGTTTACTTTCTAAGAACATAGGGTTTTACTCATGTGTTAAAAATGTTGAATAAAAGAAATTAGAACTTTCATTTTTCTAGAAAAAAAATCAGAGTATTCTTCTATTCAGTCAACAAATATATACCAAGCACTTATCATTCACTCAGCACTGTTCTGGGTACTGGGATTAGAGTCTCTAAAAAATCAGTAAAATAAAATACAATGAAACATAGGCAAAAATCCTGCTGTCCTGGAGCTAACATTCTATTGGGGGAAAAATAGATGTTAAAAGGAAGTAAAATATATATTAGTGAGACAGTGAAATTTAAAAACTTAAATAAACAAACAAACAAATAAACCAAGGAAGGGAGATAGCACCTAAGTGGGGAAGGCTTGCAATTTTAAATAGAGAGGGAAAACCTATGAGAAGTGATGTTTAGGGGAAGATCTGAAAGAAGTAAGGAAAGTAGCTATGCAAATATCCAAAAAAAGTTTTGGGTCAGAGGAAGCAGCATGTGCAAAGACCCTGAGGTGGGATGTGCTCAGGAGAGAAAAAGAAGGCCAGTGTATCTAAAGTAAAAGTAGTGACTGACAAGTAACTATAAGCGATCAGCTCCATCTGGGGGTATGGAAGCTTACCAGAAAGACACTCATTCTGAGAAGTTTTCTTTTACTCTACTGGTCAGAGCTGATCTTGCTTGAATGTTGTGAATATGACCCCTATGAAGTACAATAGCAAAGAGTCTTCTGCCTACTAACCCATTCCCTCACTCCCCACCGCACAAACAGTTCAGCTCCTCAGATCTTCAGATTCTCCCCCAAACTGATATTCCATCCACTATTAATCAAGTGTTAAGGGTCTTTAAAATTTTTTTAATATATAAAATATGTTTTAGCTGTGATTATTAAAGTACTTATCTGTGTACTGTAAGGCTGCATGAGATGTACTTCTGACACAATTCTGATAAGAAGTACCATTATATAAGACAATGCTGCTACCATATTTATCAAAGCAAAATTTCTGCCATTTCTATTTGGGTAGACGCAAGATTTCAGTCTTAAATTAAAGTATAAATAAACTATTTTTATTTGTTATTTTTTAAATTATTATTATTAGCAGAAGTTGTTGTGGTAACTCACATCATGCATTCATGTGGGAGGGTTTATACCGCCAGGACACTTATTGCCATCAAAGCTGCAAAAAATAAACATTCATGCAGTTGGAGAATTTGGTATACAGTGTGTTAAAAGTGTGAGAAGGTATACTCTGTCTCAACCAGCAATTCCTAGGGCTCTTCCTATGCCATATAGACATATCTCTTTACTGACAGCTAATATTAATATAAGCTTAACTTAATTTTTATACACTTACTCCAAATTTCTTAAATTATCCATATCTACTTTCTGTTTAGACACATCAGTGTTGTAATTTTTAATTGTTAGCTCCCAAAGGTCCAAAGGACCATCTCTGTTTAATTCACTTTACAGAGTCTGGTGCAAGCTGTAATTTATGGTAATGATGGTGAGAATGATGAAGATGAGGAAGAAAGTGAGGAAAAGGGTAAAGATAGTAATATATTTGTGTACATACAAAGACTTGTGATATTTTACATCATAACATTTAATCCTTACAACATTGCATTGGAGCTTTTGTATCCATATTATACAGATAAGGAAATTGAGATTCAGGGAAGCCAAGTCACACACTTCCTAAGTGGTGGATCTGGGAGTCAAGATCAGCTCTCTTGCCCAAATGCCTATGTGCTTTCCACCATACATCTTGCTCAGAGTATTCAATTATTAAACGTTTTTTTTAACTGACTACTGACTCTGTGTCAGCCTTGATTAGTGTGTAGGGAACACCCTTAAATTCCAAAGTGCTATGTGAAGATCTGCCTCAGCCCACTCTCATCTTTGACTTCCACATGTATTCCAACAGCAGTTTATTTCATGTGGGCACAAAACTGGCAAAAGAAGTATTTTTGCCAAACTATTATGTGACCAAGAGCACATAATTCTTGGTTGGCCATTCCCTCATAGTGGAGCAATTAAGTTCAATTTTCCTTTGCAAGGCCCCACCTTTGATTCACGACTCTGTTCTTTGCTTTCTTGAGCCATTACATAAGCCAACACCTGTTTTTGTTGTCAGGAGTGTTTTAAGACTGAAGTCCACAGGTGTTTTTTCCTTTTTTCTTTTGTGCCATGCCATAGAGTGAAAAATAGCTAAACTTGCTTTCCATTGGTTAATTTAAGGGAATATTTCCTGATAGAAATTTCCTAACTGAACTCCCTGACACAAATGGGGAGGGAGTCAGATCCTGCTAGAATATTTCCCTTTTACTCTTGGCTGTGCTTTGACAGTTTGAAGGATTAAGGGATAACAATGACAGTAGTTATTGTTATTATCAAGTCTGACCATGTCTTTCTCACCATTCATTGTGTCCCTGTTGGAATAGATGCTGTTGACCACATCTGTTGTGTTATTTAAAGTAGATCTTTAAGTCAAAATAAGGATGTGTGTGTGTGTTGCCTCATTTTGAGTTTGCTTAATGTTTCCAACCATGTTTTAGAAGTAAATCCCAAATGCTTTTTTGCTAAGTGCATTTTTCTTTTGAGTTTAAACTTATGTGTATTTTAAAGGTCATTTAATCCACGCACTTCCAGTTTCTCTGGTCTTAAATCATCGCTGTATTATTTTTTATACAAGAGATACTTAATGTCTCAAGAAGCTTTCAGAGACCTTTAAAACCCAAAGACATTTTTTCCCCCAAGACCAGAAGTTCTATTTTGTCGAAAGTAAACAAGCTTGAAGAAAATCAAGATCTCAGCCTGTTCAATAGTCCAAAAGTTCGAATTTCAGAGGGGTTGGAACTTGGTGAAATGCATGTTCCCATCCCTAGCTCAATCCTCTTTATTCCCTCTTAGCTTAGGCTGAAACACATGGAGGGGATATCCAGCAGAGGACTCTCCTCAGTGACATCTGTGTCTGGAGGAGTGTCCTGGCAATTGGCAACAGGATCTTCTCCCCACAGGGAATGAGAAGGGTCAAAACCCTAAATAATAATAATCTCTTACAGATTTCAGGTTACCAAAAGTTAAAGAAAAGTATAATAGCAAACACAGCATTGCTACATGTCAAAAGCAAGGCTACTGTAATTTCCCCCCTTGAGGCATGTATTTTTCATATTATTATGCATAATTATGCATATGAATTTAAATATATTTCCAGGGCTTCCCTGGTGGCACAGTGGTTAAGAATCCACCTGCCAGTGCAGGGGACACGGGTTCGAGCCCTGGTCCGGGAATATCCCACGTGCCGCAGAGCAACTAAGCTCGCACGCCATAACTATTGAGCCTGTGCTCTAGAGCCCATGAGCCACAACTACTGAGCCTGTGTGCCACAACTACTGGAGCCCACATGCCTAGAGCCTGTGCTCTGCAACAAGAGAAGCCACCACAATGAGAAGCCTGCGCACCGCAATGAAGAGTAGCCCTCGCTTGCTGCAACTAGAGAAAGCCTGTGCGCAGCAACAAAGACCCAATGCAGCCAAAAATAAATAAAATAAAATAAATTTATTAAAAATATATATATATTTTCATATTCTATTCAAAACTCTTTTTCCAAATATGTAGAATAAAATGAAATTAATTGATGGCAATGACTGCATTAAGATTCAAATCTAAAATTCCTGATCACTGGAAGAATTGGGCTAGTAGTGGGTGCCTAGAGCAACAGACCTGGCTCCTGTAGAACATTCTTCTGGATTTAGGACAGTTTTTCCAATAAAGTTAAATCTGGGATTAGTGAGACATAAAAGATGTGCTGACAAAAACCCAGAGATGGTGCTTGAGACTTTGGAGAGAATCTTTACCCTGCTTCTTACTCTGTGGCCTAAGGCAAGTGACTTAAACAATTTGGGTGTCTTTTTCCTCATCTCAAAAGTAAGGGGCATTTGGGCTTCCCTGGTGGCACAGTGGTTAAGAATCCTCCTGCCAATGCAGGGGAAATGGGTTCGAGCCCTGGTCCAGGAAGATCCCACATGCTGAAGGGCAACTAAGCCCATGTGCCACAACTACTGAACCTGCACTCTAGAGGCCGCAAGCCACAACTACTGAGCCCGCATGTCACAACTACTGAAGCCTGTGCGCCTAGAGCCCATGCTCTGCAACAAGAGAAGCCACTGCAGTGAGAAGCCTGCGCACTGCAACGAGGAGTAGCCCCCGCTCGCCGCAACTAGAGAAGAGCCCGTGCACAGTAACGAAGACCCAACGCAGCCAAAAATAAATAAATAAATAAATAAATAAATATTTTTTTAAAAAGTAAGGAGCATTTATTTTATGTTCTCTCAAGTTCATTCCAGATTTAATATTTCATGTTTCCCTGACTCCAACATGAACTGCCCCCAAGAATGGGGTTATCTGATGGTCAAAAACAAGGAAAAGCTTGGCAACTTGATTACAATTAACTCATCTAGGAAAAGAAATAAAATATTTGGGATAATAATTGGATTTTGGCAGAAAGTAAATCTCCTATCACTATTTTTTAATGGAAAGAAGAGTTAATCTGAAGGTGTGACTGGAAAGCAGAAAGCAGTTTCATTTGTCACAGACCTGGGGACCATCGTCTCCATAAAGGACTCCACATAGACTCCAAATAGACAACAAATAAAACAGCGTATATCCTGACCACTTCAAGTGTCACAATGATTTGGGTCTTTCTGGGTCTTTTCCTAGTTTTTTCTCCTTCTTTAGCAATGTATGTTATGAATTATGATTATTGCAATGGAGCCAAGTATTCACCGGCTCCAGCTAGATCTTTGTTTAGCAAGCATAAACTCACTGCCAGCTGCAAATTGCAGCTGTCTGTCAGCATTTGTGAGGACAAACCGCTCCACTATCCCGGATCACTTAACTGTAGACTGCATACTGTGTCCTCAGTTCTGCTCAGCCCACCCTTTGCATTTTCAATACCCTTCCTATGGGGGAGGGTCTCAGTGGTTTACAAGCGCATTTTGGAGCAAATAGCTTGAAGCTTACATCAAAACGATGCCTCTACTAGAGGGTCCTATCCCAGCAAAACTATTTTGTGAGAGACTGACTGACTCTGGCCTGACATTCCCTGATCTCTGATGTCCTGAAAAAGGCACGGGAGGCTGCCACGCTGATAACCAGCCGTTCTTCAGGACAGAGTGACCCCTGCAGAGAGTGCCAAGAAAATGGGCCCAAGGCCAGGAGCCTGTCTCAGAGCTAGGGAATGTGAGGGTTGAGAAGGCCATGGCCAAGGGGCCAAGCCAGAGGAAGGACATGGTCCAGGGGGTTGAGTGAGGCCATTCTGCTGGGCCATAGCGTGGACGAGCAGGAGGCAAGGCTCAATGGGACCCTTATCTTGGGAGAAATCCTAGTCTCGAATGTTCAAGTAAACTTGGAACTCTGTCACTTAAGGAGGGGATTTGCACAATGATACATTTTGCTTGTGTAGCATTTGCCAGCCTTCTAAGCAAATTTTTTCCTTCAAATTTCCAGGCATGCTTAGACTGGGGAAGAAGCTGACAGCACCACACCAGATTTAATTAAAGTATTTGTAGACTTAACCAAGTCTTCCCCGTTTTATCATCAGAGTAACTCGTGAGTTCTAAGGATCACTTTTTTAGAGGGTTGACAATTTTAGGAATATTCTGAGAATTATCCCAAGATCGAGGAATACCCTGCTTTCCCTAGGCATTTGCATACAGTAAACTCTGAGCTTTGTAGAGGGTGAAAACTAAGACTGAAGGTTCTTTAGGCCCTGGAATGCTCCTCGTACACTGCAGGAAGCATGAGATATGATCAGTCAGTACTTGGGGAAGGTATGCTTTTAGATTTTGTTTAATAATATTTTCAAATAAAAAAATAAATCTGGAATTCTTCCCACTCATGAGGGTATTATGAGAACTGTTCTTTGTTATGTAAGAGTGTTGTTTCAGTAAGAAAAATGTGCCCTCTTGGGAAGAAAGGCACAATGCAAATTCAAATTAGTAATGAAACTGTACAATGTGTAGCATATGGCCAAAGTTGGCCTGAGTCACTCATGGAAGAAAACATTCTAAGACTTGGGAAAAGTCACATCCCTGGTGTGTGTGTGTGTGTAGGGCTGTGTATGTTTGTGGACAGGGGAGCAATGACCCAACATAAACTCTTTCTTTCCCACAACTTAAACATACACACAATACTTAAAATAGTTTCATTCAGGGGTAGAAACCGTGAGAGTCCCAGGATCATTAAACAATAGCAAAGCTCTGTTAGTCCATGATCTTTCCATATTCAAGAGGATTGTAAAATAAAAACAAGACTCTGCAAGAGATTGACATTTTCCAAAGGGATAGCAACTTACAGTACAAGAGTATTTGGATTGCTCAGTGCCTTCCGTTCTCTCTGTGCTGCAGTTTGCTGCTTTGTTCATTGTGAAACCTTTTTGCTGGATGTGTTACATGCGATGAGCTTTGGTGTTAAAATAAACAGAGAGGAAGGCTGCAATAATGTATTTCAGTTAGGAAGAAGCACTTGAAAGAAATTGGTTTTGCTATACACATGATGTGAGCCAATCAATAGTGGTTTAGTCTGACAAGCACTGTCAATATCCATTGTCACAGTTCAGAAAGTCTTTAATGGATAGTTCTTCAAAACCCAATGATTTCAACGCATGTTCAAAGTCTTGAAATACACTCTACCTGGCAGAAATTAATCACAGATAAACCCTTGGGGTTGTATACACGTATTTTTTTTAACTGAGAGCGAAATAGCCATCAATTAAAATGTGTATGTATTAATATATATTAATCATATAAACTAATATAAACTTAATGTATGCAACAGCTAAAGGCATAATCTAATAATACCAGATACATAATAAATGACCAGTAAATGCTGAAAAAATGAGAGGCACTGGAATGGAAGGTGAAGAGTGCACTTTTCATACCACCTGATCTGTTTACTTACTGATTATTACAACCGTGATTGTGATATGGGGTAACTCTCATAACCTCACAGTTCATAACAATTGTTAGTTTTTATTGAATGCTTACTATACCCTAGATATTGTGCTGGTGTTTTGCATATATCAGGGTATTTACCTGCTATAACAATCCTTGGTAGGGATAGATATTGTCAGTGCCATTAAACAGATGAGAAAATAGAGGCAAAAAGAACTTATACTACTTAAATAAGATCTTACCACTGTTAAGTATCAGAGTTGAAATTCAAAATCCAAAACTGGTAGTATTCAAAACAGAGAAAAAATGCATGAGAGAGAATGGAGCACACATTTTTGAAAAGGAACAGCATTAGCTGTTAGAAGGAGGCCACATATTAGTGGTTCTTATCTGCCTTCCCCTTAAATGCTGATCCTGAACTTACTCCTATGAAGCAACTAGGAATAATACAAGCAGACTCTGTGGTTGGGTATAGAGAAGAATGAGATTTCTGGTTGGGCTGAGAGAAGAACTAAGGAGTTTGTAGGTGTGAATATATGTGCTTTGAATGTATTGTGAATGTATTGTGGGCTAAGGGTGCATCATCTGTTTTTGAAAAAGGATTGTGTGATGACAGGAATCAAGAACAAGGACTAAGAAATTGAGAGAACTGGCTAGGTCACTAGGCATTTTTGCTTAAAAGGAAGCCCCAATCTCCACCCTATAGCTCTATTTCTATATTCATTCTTATCTTGCTACATTCAGCCACCTGGAGCATGGTGAGTGATCCTTGTATTCACCTTCTGCCCAGTAGCTGAAGAGCTCAATTTGTGTTTATGATGGTTATGGCTCTGTTCAGCCCAGAAGCCACCTTCAGCTGTTCTGACTGACAATCCAGAGAGTATTCAGCTGTCAACACTGTTGCTGTCCTGTGATTCACTAATCTCACCTAAAGCAACTCATTTTCCCTTTTAGGTCTACAGTGACACATAGCACCTAGAGTAATTTTGTCAGCAGTTCACCTGAAGCAGATGATTTAAGACCTTAGGTTGGAAGTAGTTGACCACAGTGGGAGGCTACTGCCATCTCTCTATGTCCTTAGAACTTTGACAGCATTGCCAAACAGATAGAGAGGCAGGCAGTGGGGCAGGCTAGGCATGCCCAGGGGCTCCAAATCAAACAGCCCTGCATTTGATTTCTGGCTCGGCCACTATTGGCTACTTGGCTTAAGCTCTCTGAACCTCAGATTCCTGATCTGCAGAATAGACAGCAATAAGAGAACCTACCACAATGAATGATTATAAGGACTAAATGAGATATGACATTCTTAGTACAGTTCCTTCTCACACTGGTAGTACTCTACAAACATTAGTCATTTTTAATAATACATGTGATTTTTAGATGATCAGATTGACTAGTCGAAATGGAAATTGAGACTGCTTTAAAAGAATCAATACTATATAGATTATTATATGTAATTATGTAGATGATTATATATATAAAATTATAATATTTAGATTGTGAGAAAAGTTAAATATATATATTTATTTAACTTTTCTCACAATCTAAATAAACACTATTCCACCACTTCTTCTTAAATATTGATTTTTTTGACTATATATTTTCCTGTCCTGGTTCAAATTTTTTTTTTTTTTTTTGTGGTACGCAGGCCTCTCACTGCTGTGGCCTCTTCCGTTGCGGAGCACAGGCTCCAGATGCGCAGGCTCAGTGGCCATGGCTCATGGGTCCAGCCACTCCGCGGCATGTGGGATCTTCCCGGACCGGGGCACGAACCCGTGTCCCCTGCATCGGCAGGCGGACTCTCAACCACTGCACCACCAGGGAAGCCCCCCTTGTTCAAATTTTATGTTTGAAAAATGAAGGATACATTGTAAAATATTCTTGATCACACGTAGGGCCAAGAGTTTAGAGGTTAAAGAAAAAGCTTCAGAGTTGTTATATATTTCTCCCCCCTGTGCCTGCTGAGAATACAGTATCTGTACACACATTTTCACAAAGGTACAAATACATACACGTGCACAAAATACATAGTGATAGCTCTATTTATGTCTGTATGGAGAGAAGATTTTAATACCACCCACCCAATGCAAATACTGCTAAGCATGAGTCAGTATGTAAAGTAAGCATGGAAATTGTCTGATGCTCTTAAATATGAATATTATTTCTTTCTCCAACTTGACTTTTTTTTTCCATAGAAATCTAAGTGTTAATTTCCTAGAATTTTGTCATGCTTCTACCTCTATGGGGGGAACTGCCATGCCTACAATCCTATTGTTTTGGTTTTTCTTTATTTTGTTCTCTGTTTGTGGACTGATGTTCTCATTCATCTGTAAGGCTGTTCTCATTTGATTTGGCCATGGCCTGTTTTCTATCACTAGGAGAGAACCCATCCCTGTATTTAATATGCAGCCTTTCCTCATGGAAAACATGTTTCTAGTTCATGGTGCCCTTTGTCTGGATTGGTGCCGTATGTTATTTTTTTCTTTCTTTCTTTTTTTTCCTTAGTAATTTTACTTTCAAAATCAGTTACAATTTTACTTTCAAAATCAGTTACTGCCTTAGCTCAGTAACCCCTTACTCTATTAGCAAATTTATCAAAGTTTTGAAATAGCTCTCAAGTGACAAAGTTTTATCAACACTACATTAAGTTGTAAGAAGCCAAGATAAAATATCTAGTCAATAGAATATGTCTTGATGATCTGAATCTTTACATCTTATACTGTATCTGTATCTGATTCTGTTTCAGGAAAAAATGTCATCATATGTCTCTACACACACCATAGGTTTTTGCTATTTAGGTGTATTCTCTTTTTCTTCTTTCCTTTTTTTGTGAATATGTAGTATTTCCATAACCTTTGATGCAAAAATCTTTTGCAACTCTGGCTTATAGAAAGAAACCAGATAGACTAACAATTGAAAGAAAATTATATTTGTGATGAAATTATTCAATATTTGCAGTACAGTTTTGAAGTTGTCATCATCATCATTATAAACATCCTGAAAGTTATTCTTTAAGTAACTCAATGCTATGCTAAATGCTGTAAAAAGAGTTTAAATATAGTACCCTGACTCACACTATAGAAATGCATTATCAACATAGACATATCTAAGATATATCATGAGCAAAATTAAAATATTAGGTCAGGGCTTCCCTGGTAGTGCAGTGGTTGAGTGTCCGCCTGCTGATGCAGGGGAGACGGGTTCGTGCCCCGGTCCGGGAAGATCCCACATGTCGCGGAGTGGCTGGGCCCGTGAGCCATGGCCGCTGAGCCTGCGCATCCAGAGCCTGTGGTCCGCAACAAGAGAGGCCACAACAGTGAGAGGCCCGCGTACCGGAAAAAAAAAAAAAAAAAATTAGGTCAATACATGAAAAGACAATAAAGAATTTATACATTACTGGAAAAAGCAGTTAATGGCATTTCCATATGGCTGAATTACAGGGCCATGACAGTAAACTGCCAGCTCTTTATTGACACTGAAAATATAAAAATATGATTAGATTTGTCTATTTAAACTAGATAATTTAGCCTAAAAGTAAACATATTTCATTGCATGAATTCTCACTCCTCTTTAAATGAGTCGATAGCATAAATATGAATCATTGGCAAGAGAACGTTTTCATACCTTTTCGTTTCCAGCTGATTATTTATTTTATATTTCTACAATATCTAAGTGGGAATTAAGTGGTTAAAATAAAGCATTGCTGTTAAAATGCCCTGCATTCCCTCTTCCAATTATTTCCAGATTTAATCATTATTTGTGTTTCAAGTAAGTCACTTAAAGTTTCAATAACTTAGCTCCTCAGGGGATTGAAATTATGACTTCTGTTTACACTGAGCATGTGAAAAAAAAAAAAGATATTAAATGACCAACAGTACATTTCAGTACATTAAGTCCAGACTTACCCTTTCTGCCCACTCCGACATGGAGTTATGTGCAAAGTTTTGGAGCTCTAAAACCACACTCTGGAGAGAGCAAAGCAGTATTTATTACAGCCTAATGAATTAGGGCAAGCAGATATGCCCTGTAAAAGAATCAGGCAGGAGACTGGGAAGAAACTTAATAAACTTTATTTCTCTATTTTGGGTAAGGTGCTCTTGTTTTAGTAATTTAGAAAGTGGTACAACAGGATAATTCCAAATACAAGAAGGTCATATTGGAAAATATGAAAGGAGACAATCAGCACTTTGTTTTGTAATCCGTGTGATGGTTTGAGAAGTGTTTTCGAATCCCTGGGGATGAAGAGCCTGATATAACCCTATTTTGTCATTTCTTTCTGGATTTCCCTCTCCAAACACTGCAGTGCGGTAAGATGATTGCACTAAGCAACTGCCGCCAGTTTTGCTCTGAACATCCTACCAGACTCTCTGTGTTGGGAGCTCTTAGCTGCTAATACAACTGTCTATCTACACCTGATGTTGATCCCTATGTAAAACCCCATCAAAAAAGTGACAACAAGTAGCCTAGAAATTTGTTTGTAATAGCATTTCTGAAGGGTAATGACTCTACTTTCCTTTAGCAACGTTTCTGAAATGTTAGCTCTCCCAGCATTTCCAAATTTAAAAAAATAATAATAATATTAACAACATGTAATTGTAACATGGGAATACCGCGAGAACAGCAGTTTGGCAGGAAAAGGGGATATTTCAAAATAAGGTCCATAGCAAGAAAAATTCTGGCAGATGCACAATTCTGGATCATATTATCCAAACCGTTGGATTCTGGAAGATTTGAAGGTTTTTCTTTTGTGGTTCCCATCCCTTAATAGAATGGTAGTGGATATTCATCATCTAAATTGTGTTGCTTCCTCCTCCCATTACTAAAGTTGGGAAATAAATATACAAAGGGCATCCATTACAATAAGCATTCCTACCTCTAGAGGTGGTTTTAACACCATAATGGCTGCGTCAGGTATAAAACTTGTGTTGGGCTAATGCCTTATTCTCATATGTAATGATATTTATTGAAGATCATCTTGAAAAACCCAGGATCCTAACTATTCTCTGGTGTGAGCAGCTTTAACACCAATTAAATCTCTCCACTGGTTAAGAATGGTGCTTAAAGCTAATGCCTTTGGCCTATGAGTGTGGAGACTTAAACTGCATATTGTTATTCAAAATTCTTACGCTTTGGAAAATAGTCTATTTGTTTGGGCTTGAAAGAAAAGATCACCCATCAGTGGAAAAAAAAAAAAAAAGAGGAAGCATAAAGGAAATAAAAGTAAATTCTAGGATACCTGGAAAGCTAATCCAATTCAAGTTAAGTTTTCGTGGAGGTGAAAATATGTAGAATTAAGAGTGATTCCTCTGTAAATCAGATTAAATGCTTTGGAATTTAAACCCCTATCTCTTTAGTCTCTTTTCATTTTTGAATAAAAAGTTTAAATGGGAACGGAAAAAAACTGCTCACTGGCTTAACATAAATCTTTAAATTGCAGTAAGCTTCACCCTCAAAATGTAGTTGAATCTCTGAGGAAAGAGAAAAGGCTGAATTCTATTTTTCATAAATGATGGATTATTGTACCACACTGTGTATTTTCCAGTAAAGTGTCCTTTTATTTGCACTGTGTGATTACAAGTTTCTAAAAGTATGTGTGGGGTCACTTGGGTGCTGTGGGAAAGTGGAAGGAACACTGTTCTGTTAAAATCAGTAGTGAAATCAGAAGCAAACTATGTCCTGATTACCATAGGCATGTGTTTAAATTTTGCTTTCCTTAATTGGTTATGTTGTATTTACTTAAAATGAACAATTTGGCAAGTTTTTCTCCCTTGACAACAGAAAAGCGTAAACTGTTTTATAAGTTTGGCTGTTAAAATCAGATTTGTAAACCACAATATTCAAAGAGTTTTATTGCTGTTTACAGGGGTCCAGTGATGGACTTTGCTTTATAACCATGTGCTTTTTACATTTTTAGTTTGTATTTACAGCGCTTTCAAGTTATTTGGTTAATAAAAATTATGCCATATATTATAGTCATCTGTTGACTTTAACTTCTGCGTATCTCTGCGAACAACTTCTGCGAACAAAGTGAGCAGAATGAATGATGGCAAAGGCCTGGCAATTTGACTTGTCATCTGAGGACGATTATTTATGGCATCAGGAAATGGAAGTTGACACTCTAGTCTGTCTCCAGGAAAGTCATCATTAGAGGCAACTTCGGGTAGTTTGGCTATGTTAAAACTGTGTAATCATATTCAAGACTCTGCTAGCTTCTCAGAATGTATGAGAAAGAAACAAGCTAAAGCATTTTAAAATACACTTTCATTTTTCTTGAAAAACCAGTGCACCTTACATAACATTTCTCACATGTGGAGGCAGAAGTTGGTATTGAAAAAATATATATATATATTTACACTATATGATCAGTTTCATAATCTCACATTTATACCATATGTATGTGTTTTAATTTACAAAGTACTTTTTAATCATATCATATTTACTAGTCCCTAATTGGCAGAAAAAAATACCTCTTTTGGCCCTTAATTTCTTGACGTTCTATCTTGGAAAATAACAAGATTTTGAGGTGAGACTAGACATAGAAAATGGTAACCTGTGAAAATTTAGATTGATTATTCCATATCATTTCAAAGGCAGACTTGAGACCAGAATTACTGAGGTAGATTTTTCCTGAAGGATAAGTGTCCCTTTAGCTCCCAGTACTAGAACCAGAGCCATGGGGCTTTGATACAGCTATCAATTGGAGCAGATTATATATGACTAGACCCAGATGAAAGTTGATAGGATAGCATATAAGCAGAGTATATTAAGACACTCAGAATGACTCATCCAATCATACAGTTTTGAATCAGTTAATGCCTGACATTCATGGTCCTGTGAAAGCAACTATGGCTTGCATGGGTTTTCAAGGCACTTGCTATTTCTCCAAAATGACCTGAGGTCAGTTCCTCCTCTAAGAACCCTTAGTTTCTTATACTTCAAACTCCTTATCATGATGTATTATTACTATATAGACCATATGCATTTCTATCCACAACAGTTAAATCCAGCACTGCCATGTATTCAGTAGGTGGTCAATGTGTGTATGTGTGTGTGGGTGTGTGTGTGTGTGTGTATCACCTAGCAGCACTGTCCAAAAATATCTGAGCTATGTGTGTAATTTAAGATCTTCTCATAGCCACATTTTTTTAAGTAACAAGAAATAAATTTTAATAATATATTATTTTAACAATATATTTTTTAACAAAAATATCCAAAACATTATTATTTCAACCTATGGCACAAGCTGCATTTCATGTACTCAATAGCTCTGAGTGACTAGTGGCTACCATATTGGACAGCACAGGTCTAAAGCAGTGCTCCTCAAACCCTTTTACGTTCAAATACACAAAATAATGATAATATTTGCATAGCCCACTGGAACAAATAAATAAGACTGCTCATAGCCAACAACAGCTTCCCAGGGGCTCAGGTTGCCTTGGTCTTGCTCAATTACCCAGAGTGCTGAGGGCATCCATAAATCTCACTCTACATAACCATCCTGTCAGATACAATAGTTGGGACGCTCTGGTCTACAGCAGTGCTTCCCAACCTCTTCAAGTGATAGCCCCATTGACCACCCTCACATGAGAGTGGTTGTACTTTTATAAACAGCTCATTTAATTAATAGATAGCAGATAGATAGACAATAGATAGATCAGATATGTATGTTTTACATATATATTTTTATATACATGCTACTTATAGAGAGATATATTATTAAAATAATAGGGTTTTGTTTTGCTTTTCACTGTTGCTTTACATTTTGTCAGTGTGGGAGTAGCCCTTCCACCACCAATAAACAAAAACTGAAGCAGGTCCTATAACTTGTCCCTTCAGTTTAAGGGAATGATTCTCAGCAGGGAGCACTTTTTCCCCCTCTCACCCCAGAAGACATTTAACAATGTCTGGAGACATTTTTGATTGTCACAACTGAGGAGAGTGTGCTACTGACATATTGTGGGTGGAGGCCAGGGAGGCTTCTCAACATCCTTATCCTGTACAGAGCAACTCCCTGCAAAAAAAATTTTCTTTTTTGAATATCAATAGTACTAAGATTGAGAACTTTACTTTGAGGTAATATAAGATATTAAGGTCTTATAAGTGGCAAGTACTGTCTCAACTCAGTATTTAATAGTGTATAACCCCATGTGATAATCAAAATTTTGAACTTAATTAAAAATTAAAACTCCACTCTACACTTAGCTAGGAGGAGGGCAGGATGTCTTCCTCTTCTTTTCCTTAGCCTAACACTTCACTCCAACTCCCCATTTTGCTAACACAAGTTTATAACTACTTTGTGGTTAAAGCTAGAGGAAGGAGGTTGCAAAAATATCCTTATTTGACCAGTTATAAGAAAGCTTCTCACACTCTAGGCCAGGCAGAATTTTTAAAGCATACACTCTCCCTTAGGCACTTTTGCGGGTTCCTTGGAGACCCCACTGGGAAAATTTGACTTCAGATCCTCTAATTCAGGCAATTTATTTTCTTCCAGCTGCAGCTCCCTCCTAAATCTCTCTCTTTTTTCTTCTGAGATCCTCAGGAGAGGATAGAATGACTCAAGTAAAGCTCCCCTACAACTGTTAACTTAGTAAAATGTTTTGCACCCAATAGCTACTTAAAAAATTTTAGTTGATTAAAACCATTCTACTTTAAATGACTACGTGAGCTCCTGATGTTTATGTTTTCCTTCCCCTTCCATTCTTTCACCAATACTCCAATACATTAGAATACCAGATAAGAATCCTATGAGACTGGTCCCATATCCAAACTGGACCTTGGACAAGTTACTTAGCTTGACTCTTTGACTTAGCTTCTTCATCTCTAAAATGGATGAATTAGTTTATATACTTCAAAAGGTCATTTGAGATTTGATTCAACAAATATTGACTAAACACTAATTCTAAACAGTGTTTGAGGTATTAGGGACACATTAGTGAATAACATTTGTAAAAGTAGATAAAAATCCCTGCCTACATGTAGCTTACATTGCAGTAGAATTAGGTTAAATCATGTTAGGTGCTTAGGAGAATATCAAGCATAAATTACGGTGTCAATACATTTTAGTCATATTATCATTAACCCATCTGAATGATTGGCTTATTCTAAAATATGATTTGAGAGGAAAAGAACCTCTATGTTCCTACTTAAGTGCCACAAATCCTCACATGATGTCAGTAATTAGGTTAAGACAGTGAAGGGCCCACTTACGATCTGTGTCTAAGGTCGTAGAGATAATAAATTCCTATCATTTCAGGAATTATTAATGATAAGAATCATTATTAACAAGTTAGTTAATAAAGTCATTAATAATAAGATAACTTGAATGTATTTAGACTCCATGCTTAATGAAGGTACAGACCTTAAGTGTTACGTTCATCATTGAATTCACAGCGTTTAGCATGGGATGTGATAATCAGTAGACATTCAGCAAAGATTTGCTTAGGAAATGAATTTGATGCACACCTAACTTTGAATATAACAGTGAGGCTAGGAAACTGAGGATGGGGGACTGATGAAGACATGGCAGAAGTTTGAGGCAATATGTGTTACAGAATTTCACCTAGTGGTAATTTCACACAAATAAGAAGAGTAAGAAATATCTGCTTTCTGAAAAAGAAATCACTTTGGGTCAACTTGATAAAGAAAATTGACGAAATTATTTGGGCAAGCAGGATCTTTGAAAATGCCTACATTTCCTACAGGCAGTATATAATCACAATTAATTGAAATTAACCAGAGCTTTTTAATCTCTAAGTTAGATGAACTTTTCTGCAATTTTGTGTATGGATTCAGTTTGGTGGAATTATACAGATAAAGATTATTGTGGTAAATATGAGGAAATGAATGTGAAAATAAATTGTCAAAATATGGAGCTAACCACATTCTCATTACACATGCATGTTGCAACAGAGCTAATATTTTCATATGGGCAAATTTTTACTCCTATGCCCTGTCTAAGCAGAAGGGCCTGAGCTATTAATTCAGGTAGTTGTCCCATAACTACTATTTTCTATTCATATTTGCATAAAGTAATAATCATAAAGGAAAAATTTACTGAAAGCCTCTGACTTTTTTTTTAATCTCCAGTGTTCAGACTGCATCATAGTGCTTCTGATACAAGCGACAAAAACCGAGTTAAAAGCAGATTAAAGAAGTTTATTACCCGAAGACCTTCCCTGAAAACTCTGCAAGAAAAAGGACTTATTAAAGGTATAGAGCATTTTATACTTTTACTGTAACAGTGATAAATAAATGTGCCTCTGTGTCCATAGTTATTCAGCTCTAAAGGAGTATTAAGATATTTTACTCTTTTTAGGTTGCTTATTAAACGTTCTGCTCTATAACAGAGGAAAAAATACTTGTCCAGAAAACTAATCCTGAGAAAATAAAGGTTGTATCAGAGGATCATTGAAAAAAAACACCTAGTTTTGCCCTCAGAGGATCTGGGCTCTGGACCAGGAGCCGAGAAGAAGTATCCTGGTGACCCATCAGAATGATCCCATGTCCCCACGTGCCTGGACAATCCTAGTTATACCTATTGTCCCAGAATACTTAGTAACAGCAGCCCTTTTCATTCTCAGATGAGTCCTCATTTGTATAATAAGTTATCTGATCATGTAGTCATAGTCTGAAGTAAATGAGAGGAAGAAAGTGCTAGGAAGAAAGTCCAAGCTAAACCAGTGTCATGAAAACTTACAGAT
This sequence comes from Mesoplodon densirostris, assembly GCF_025265405.1. Taxonomy (NCBI): domain Eukaryota; kingdom Metazoa; phylum Chordata; class Mammalia; order Artiodactyla; family Ziphiidae; genus Mesoplodon; species Mesoplodon densirostris. The sequence continues at coordinate 64,344,484 of NC_082668.1, forward strand.
TTGAGAGCTGGAGAACCTAGAACTCAATCTAAACTGAAATAAGCAGGTACTTTTGCAAATATATCTAAAGTATATAAAATATCCTAGACCAGCCCAGCCACCAGAATAAAAAAACACTCTGTCAAGAGACTGTAATTGGAATTCAGACCTTGGTTCTACCACTCACTAATATGGACATTGAACAAGTTATGATCTCTGAGCCTCAGATACCTCTTCTGTTAAATGGGTATACTTATACCCACCACCGAGAGGACCACTAAAACAAATAAATGAGATAATCCATTTAAAGGATTTAACAGAGTTTCTGGAACATAATTATTCAAGAAATGTCCTCTGCTATTATTAATGCTATTATTATTCATTACTGTTGTTATTACCAGTAGTATACCATATAGATGAAAGGATAGATGGACAGATAAAACCAGTGATGTAGATTTCTATAACTGGAAATCATCACTTAGATCACACAGGCAAATATATTATTTTCCTAAGAAGAAAACATGCATCAAGTCCATTATTCTCTCTGGTTCTCAAATTTTCTAACTGATGCATATATTTTGAAAGTTAAATACAAGAAAGAGTTTGAAAAGAATTTGGGCTAAAATGAAGTCCTAAAATAAACTTTGAGAACAAAGTTGAAAGACTGATCCTTATAGAAATCAAAAAGTGATTTAATATGCAATTATTTCTCAGGAACAGGACAAAGCAGATAATATTTTCAGCACTACTTAGAATGAGAATTATTTCAATAGTTTAGACTAACTGACCTATCAATTTCAGTCCACTTTAAAAGAGGTGAACATATCACAAAAATCATCTAGCATTCTGAACCAATTGTGAAAGGTGAAATTCTATGCAGCATGAACATACCTATCACTAATAGAATGGAAAATTCTTAGAATGTAAGCATTTGGAAGTAGAACTCGAACATGCTTTAAATCAATCTTAGCTCAGACTTTTACTCTCTGAAGTGTCCTTTTCAGTGGACAGCATTTGGTCCTCTACGATCCAACTTCATATAGTAATACAGTAGTACCTTCAATTCTGCCTTCGAATTTATCCCCTAGATTAAAAGTTTCTTAGAAAGGATTCAGTAGCATGTTACCTGCCATCCTGACAAAATATAAAACCAGATAAGTAGCCCAAACAATCCCAATCTGACATAAAGTCCAAATTTTTCATGACTGTGGCAAAATAAAAGGGGTTTTAATTCAGTGGCACAGTCTGGCCCCAGTCAAAATGCTAAAGAATTAATAACCATAGTGCTCTAGAATTGGTCTCGGAAAGCAGCAGAGAAACCGGATGCCTGATGCAGTTTTCATACTGATGTAATGGAACCACTGAACACACTCCAGTGATACATTTCCTATCTTAGAGCTCCATTACATTTTCACCATAGCTGACCAATGAGTCAGTCTGAATTCATTAGTAGGGCTATGGAAAATCTATGTGAAATTCCAATTTGATAAGCTTCCATTGTTGTCTTCAGTGGAATTTTCTTCCAAATACAGTTCAAGTTATGCAAATATAGTCACTTCTTGGGCTTGTTTCAGTTTTAACTGTGAATTTTTTGTAAGGCTTCTTCTGAGACTTTTTTTTTTAACCGAGTAGAAAGGATTAAACCAATTTTTAAAAAATGCAGGCCTAGTCAAATTTAGTACTTTAAGTCCATTTTCTTAGCACATCTAAGGCAAAGACTTAGAAAAAACCAATGAAATCAGTGTTTCTGATTGGTTATGAAAACTCACATAACATAAATTAATGATTAACAGTTAAATATTTAATTTCTCCAAGTAAAATGACTTAACTCTTTCAAGAGAAGAATTATTTAGAAAGAGGGATAATGCCTTTAAATTTATTCTGCAGTGCATTTGCCCAAAGAATATATATCAAATTCTTTAAACTGTCTAATTTTCCACATGTGGAATAAAGGCCTCCACTACCAAGGTTTGGGAAAGCTGTACGCGGTATTTTGCGTCTTACGAGTGTGCTTCCTGATACCTGGCGGGGGTGGGGGGGGCTTGACAAGGCCACAGACACTTTTCAGTGTTTACTCTTTTTTTTTTTTTTTAATAAATTTATTTATTTATTTATTTTTGGCTGAGTTGGGTCTTTGTTGCTGTGCGCCGGCTTTCTTTAGTTGCGGCGAGCGGGGGCTACTCTTCGTTGCAGTGCACGGGCTTCTCATTGCAGAGGCTTCTCTTGTTGTGGCGCACGGGCTCTAGGTGTGCGGGCTTCAGTAGTTGTGTCTCGCAGGCTCTAGAGCGCAGGCTCAGAAGTTGTGGCACACAGGCTTAGTTGCTCCGCAGCATGTGCGATCTTCTCGGACCAGGACTCGAACCCATGTCCCCTGCATTGGCAGGCGGATTCTTGACCACTGCGTCACCAGGGAAGCCCCAAAGTGTTTACTCTTTTATGTAATGTTCCCAACAGACTGAGAGGCCTGAGTTTTGAATTCAGCCAGCCTTCGTTGAGCCCTCACTGTGGGGCAGGAAAGGCTGTGTTTTATGGACTTTAATGCCCAGCAGAACTATATTCACAAAGTACTTCATGTGAAAAGAAAACTGTCCCAGTATCACACAGTCTAAGCTCAGTCACAAAGCCTTTCTTCAAAACCTGTTTTTAGGACTCATGGAGACCTAGCCAATATGTGATTTCTTTGGCTAGGTTTTAGATCTGGAAACAGTCTCTTGATTGAGGCTGCATTTCCTGATTTCTTTAATAAGACTAATGAGAAGGGTACATTGTGATGCCAAAAAGGGGCCAGCAGATAATTCTGAATGATCACCCAGTGGAAGGAAATCGTAATAGCTCAGGTGGGCGTTGCAATCATTGTGCCATTGCAGTGGTAGCTTCTGAAAAGCTTTCAATTTCTCCAAGTGCTTTCACATTTGCCAAGGGGATGGCAAGAGCTTTTTAAAAGTATGAGTTTATTACATTGAGCCTCTCATAGAAAACAAAACTCCAATCAGTATAATATGTAAATTATAAGGAAGAGGATACATTTTAGGGTGGTAGGTGTGCTTATACATGTCCTCTACTTGCTTTTGGAACTGAGATAATAGCTCTTTAGCATCAACCAAACTACCTTACATAATCTTTCAAATGGCAGCATTGACATCCAAGAACAGAAAACACTTGGCAGTGCAATTTTTAGAAAAGATAACAATTGGTTGGTTTTTAGGAGCAACTAGTGTTTCCTTATATCAAAATGATAGAGTTAGAAAGTACTGTATATTTAGAAAGTGGTTTCTTTCATCTTTGTATGGACAAAACCATACTGGATGATATTAGTAGAAATTGAGAATAGTGCTGCACTACTTATATTTTTTACTCAGTATATTGTAAAGGAAACAACCAGTCTGAGGATGAAATAGTATGCCTCCAGGATTTATGATGAAAAGCAGTGTTTTCCTGCCTTACCCCAGTTTTCTTTCTTGCAGTGCACCATTTGGAATGGTTTCTGTTCACAGTTCTTCTGGTGGCTGCCTCCCTATCTTATGTTATTGTTATTTGGGGTATAGATTTTTGTCAATATCTTTCTTATCTGTCATGTTTTAATATCTTTATTTATAAAGCTTAGACATTACCTCAGATTTATTTTACAATGAATCTTAATTAAACTAGACTTCATCTACCTGGCCCTCTCTTCCCCAAATACTCAAATATAGATGGTCTTGCTGTTACTGTTGGCTTCCTCTGAAACATCCAACATACTTGAACCTCTATTTATTGTTCTATTAACCATAGAAAATTGAGACAATGCATCCATTGGCAAGATGAGAAGCATAGTGTCCTTTTCCCCTTTCATCTCCTCTGCCTTTGCTATTGAGTATTCTACATTTTGAAATTTTATATTATTTCACTGGTTTCTGTAATTATGACTTATTTATAGGTTGACTCTAAAAGCAGAAAACCAAAAAAACAACGTTCATGTGATTATGATTAGGTAAGGCTGCTTACTGCAGCACCAAGTATTAGACTTCCTTCCCTTTTCTTACAATATCATGACTCTGTGACCCTCAATCCTGGTGAAAAAGATTCTCCTTTCTTTTACATTTGAAGGTTATATTAGTAAGTTTATGTTGTTTCACAACCACAATCAAGTCTTCTATTACACTGCCCCGCATATTTTGAATCTAAATGTGAAAAAAAAACAGTCAGTCATGAGCATTTACTTCATATTTATCATGTAAATATTATGGAATTTTTCCCCAGGTGATTTGCCAGATTGGATTAACTTATCCATGGGTCCAATGCTATGCCATATCGGCCACACATATTATAATGTTCTTATTTTTAAAGCTTATGCTTCATCATTTGCTTATAATCATGCTATTGTTTAGTTTGATATACTTTTGGATTGTGAATTTCTTATACAGATGTTTTTTCCCCCAGAGTTTTATTTTTTATTGCTTTCTGAGCCTTTACATCCTCAAAGGCTTTAATCCTCTCAATTAAACATTCTATATACTTTAGTCTGTGACTCCCTGGTTTTTACCCCAGAATGTTTTCTAAAGTCCTTCCATCATCCTACTTCATTTGTATTGGTTGCTTTCCAGGCTTCACCTTTATCACCCTGTGATTTCCTTTCACTGATCTTCTGAGTTGTATTCACTGTCTTCTGAATCACATGGCTTTTCTTTCTTGCTTTAGTTTCTTCTATTTCTATGTAACTCCAGTAACTCATTTAGGAAACATGAGAACTTGACTGCTTAAAAATATCTTCAGGATGCAGGCACACTTAATCAATAGTTTAGTTGGGCATAAAATCCCGTTGCCTCTAGAATACAGAGTTGCAGCTTCCATTCTTACTCTTGTTACTTTAAAATTTTTTTCTTTCAGAAACATTGAGGGTTTTTTTTGTTTTTGGTTTTTGTTTGTCTTTGAGATTCTGTAATCGAGATAATGTATATTGGCAGAATTTTTAAAATTTATTCTGCTTGGCACTCAACTTGAAGAACAATGACTCTTTGGCTCTGGAATTTTTTCTCTTTATTATTATGTTAATAAGTTTCTCCCATCAGTTTTCTCTATTTCCTCTTTTGTGATCTTTATGATGTGAGTATTAGATCATCAGGATTGATTTTTCTCATGTTCTGAAAGAATTCTCAGTTTGATCCCCCCTTTTTAAAAAATTTTTCATTTATTTATTTATTTATTTATGGCTGTGTCGGGTCTTCGTTGCTGCACGCAGGCTCTCTCTAGTTGCAGTGAACGAGGACTCTTTGTTGCAGTGCACGGGCTTCTCATTGCGGTGGCTTCTCTTGTTGTGGAGCACAGGCTCTAGGTGCGTGGGCTTCAGTAGTTGTGGCACATGGGCTCAGTAGTTGTGGCTCACGGGCTCTAGAGCACAGGCTCAGTAGTTGTGGCACACAGGCTTAGTTGCTCCGTGGCATGTGGGATCTTCCCGGACCAGGGCTCGAACCCGTGTCCCCTGCATTGGCAGGAGGATTCTTAACCTTTGTGCCACCAGGGAAGTGCCCCCCCTCCACCTTTATATTAATTTATTTTTACTTAAGCAATTATATTTTCAATTTTCTAGCTGTCTTTCTTATTCTCTGTTCTTTCTTGCATACCTCACTCTCTCACATGCTATGAAGGCAAAAATTTTGTTTGACCATGCTACTCCTATTCCCAATAGTGAGGATGGCACTTAGCACTCAATAAACATTAATTAATTGAATAAGTGAGAAAACAAAAAATAGATTATATTTTTTTCTAACTTATCTAAGGATATAAATTAAAATTTGTTGTTTTGTACTTTTAGGTTATTTTTTTTTTTTGCCGTACGCAGGCCTCTCACTGTTGTGGCCTCTCCCGTTGCGGAGCACAGGCTCGGGACGTGCAGGCTCAGCGGCCATGGCTCACGGGCCCCACCGCTCCGTGGCATGTGGGATCTTCCTGGACCAGGGCACGAACCTGTGTCCCCTGCATTGGCAGGCGGACTCTCAACCACTGCGCCACCAGGGAAGCCCCTAGGTTTTTTTATTTTAAAATTTTCTCTACTTTGAATCATCAATTTCATCTGGTTCCTTTCGTTCATATATTTTTCTCATTCTATTTCCATCACATTAGTGACTTGACTCAAATATCTGGTGGGCCGTGGTTGTCCATTCTTATTACAGAATGAGGCTCCAAAAAGATAAGCTGGAACTCTGCATACATGGGTAGAAGTAGCTTGTCAATGATATGTTTTTGCTGTAGGGTGACTATAGGGACTACCACACCTGTCTCAAATATCAAATATTTCCATTGGTTACCGTATGCCTTATATACTCTTGATAAGCTGAATCAGGCTTTATAGAATTTTTTGTGGTGATAGAAAATTTTCAGCTCTATTTTACAATTAAGAAAATTGAATTTATTTGAAAGTAGAGCAGCTTTAGAATGTGACTAATCTAAGTTTAAAGGTAGATCCTATCATTTACCAGCTATATAATTTAATATTTGGTTATCAACTTCTTGATATACAAAATTTATATCATAAAAGTTAAATGAAATGATATATGTAAAGAATCTCACACAGTGCCCAGCTTATCTTAACCATTCAGCAACTCACTCCCTCCCTTCCTTCCTTCTGTCTTTGCTTCATTGTTTTCATCTTTCTTTCTTTCCTTTCTTTCCTGCTTCTTTCTTTTCTTACTTATGTTTATGGAGGAAATCATGGCCAAGATGACCCTAGGAAACCATTCTCCCAAGTATTCTTTTAATGTATGAGAAATCAATCCAAACAAGTGTCAAGGAAAGTCAGCAGTAACTCACTTACTTTAAGGAAAGTATAAAGATCATTCGCAGTTGTCTCATATTTATCTTTTTGGGTAATTTGTATCATGGTACTCTTTATACACAAATGGGCATGAGCTCATTTTCTTTCCTATCTACACCCATTTACATGGTGTCTTCTAATTGCTAGAATGTTTAATAATTACCCACACAACTAATTATTTAAGGTTTTTGTCATATGAGAAAATAATGTCCTTTAAATCACAGTACTTTTGTAAAAGATGTCAATTATATTGAGAAGTAAAGAAAGCTTTGCTATCCAAGTTTCAGGTACAAGTTATCAACCATAAAGTTTCCACAGTTATGTTTATGAATAGCAAAATCATTAAGAGGAAAGTATTTTTAAAATAATTTGTTAGAACTAATGTATGACAAAGTAACCTTCCTGTCACATCATTAATTTAAGCAAAATATATATGCACAACACTGCAATATACCTTTGAGTAGAGGTATGCTCCAAGTTGCCACTTTATCAGTGTTAGTCTAAGAATAATTATATTTGAATTTATGTACTGGGGCATGGGTCTATCATTGCTTGGGCCTGAAATACTCTCACAACTGCCACAATGTGCATTAATGTGCTTAAAAATATCTTGTAAATCTTCTTTTCTTTAAACTTCTTTATGGTTCATAATTGAACTGTGATCCTTACGTGTGAGCTGTGTCATGATTTAATATTAGCCAAAATTAATAGCCAACCTTAAGCTGCTTTATCTTGGCCTATAAGCTTCCTGGTTCCTCTGCCTTTAGAGTTCCCAGGCAATTTCTGTTATTTAAAGGCTCTTGGGAGCTAATGTGTTGGTAACAGAGTACCATATAGCTAGCTTTTGTTCAATAATAAAACACAGGTCACCATGAAAGGTGACAAATGTTGAGAAAAAAGTACACCTGGGTAGCAGGTTAAGCCCATGTCTTTTAAAAGCCTGTTATCCAGGGAGGAAATGATCCTGATATTATGAGATATTAAAATCAAAATAACTTTAGAACAACAGGAGAAAAATGAGGTCCAGAAATGGGAGTGAATTAGGTAAGCAGGAAAAGAATGAGCCAGAATAATAAATTAGTTTCCCTGAGGTTCAAGAACTTATTTTCTTATGGAGGGAGACCTTTTCACACAGGATTAGTTAGAATATATTATTTGAGATGGTGACTTATATATACTTGATTTTTAGTACCTACAAAATGGTTTTACCAGTAATTTCCTGGTATAACCTACTATATTTTGTATATTTGCAAATAATAATATTTTCTATTATTGTTATTTTTTCTTCCTTTAAATTATATTACTTTCCCTTTGTGTCAAGTCCTCAAGATCTTTGTGTTTTTTTAGGTAAAAGAAAGTTCCAGATAATAGGCATAAACCCTAAAGCTGACTGGATTCCTGGTAACAGGCATGCTAAATGCTGAGAATTTAAAATGAATAAGACCCAGTTGATTTGCAACCAGCATATTGGCATTTTATTGTTAGCCAGTGGCCTCTAAAACCCATGTTAATTCTTGCCCTGGCAGTAGATGCTGGTTTTATTCATTCCATGGACTATCTATCATTAAAAGATTGTCCAGAGTTTTGGCATGCTCTACAGGGTTAGTCTAATCCTAGTGCCAGTTCAAAATACTGTCTTTAAGCCTTCCAGTTTAAGGACTGACAAGTTTCCTTAAAATAAGAAGAAATCAGCATGAGTGCCAGTAAGGAAACAGTAACAGGTAGAGACAGGTTTTGTTTCATAATAAACCATGTTTTAAGCATGCTCTAACTCAAATTGTGTGTGTGTGTGTGTATGTGTGTGTGTGTGTGTGTGTGTGTAGACTGTATAAAGGCTAGGAAACCTCCCCTCCCCATCCCTGACATTGCACCAGCCCAAGTTTATATGCTCTCTGAAGCATATCCTCAACTAGTTGCAGATGACCAGAAGTCAGGCCAATGTGATATTTCCTTCCTGTGCCAGGAGGCTGCTGCACTGCCCTCTGGAGAGGTGGTCTATGACCCGTTCAATCCTCTAATCACATCCTAAATCTTTCCTCCATGCAACCACCTGAAGAGAAGAGAAAGATGCAGGGCTCTCCTCAGTGTTCACAAGAATCCCCTTTTTAAAGGTTAGCATTTATTATTGATACCCTGCTGTTTTCCAGCAGGTGTTCTCGTACCACATAGTTCCCTCATGACTCCTAAACCCAGCTCACAGACAGTGGAAGATTCTTCAGCTTAATTCTTGTTAGCTTTTCAGGACCTCAGTAGACTATACGAACTGTATCCAAAGCCACTGCTGGCGCTTCACTTTCTCCTTTGTAGTTTTTATAATTCTACTGCTTATACAAAATACTAGCCGTTGATTTCTTTTTGTGGTGAGGTGGATAACTGAGGGAGCAGAAAGCAGAATTTCTTCCTGACCTGCAGACTGATAATTTGAACAAATGTGTGAATAAATGCTTCATTTATAGTGAGATGAATTGAATTTTTCATAGTGCTTGGGAAAGGAGGTATTCATGCTATGATTGGGATTTGAGAGTCCACATTATATGTATGTTGAATGTGTTTCTAAAGATGGTACATATCAGAGCTCTCCCAACCTGCATCTCCTCATCAGGGTCCACATTCAGCAGACGTGTGGACTGCTACAAGCACAGGAAATATTAATATCAGCAATTCATTTAGACATATCCTAAGATTAAGAGAGTATTCTTTTATAATATTTCCTTTAGCATCACCGACAGTCTGGCCTACAAATCTTTCCCCTCAAATTCATTTCTATTATAAATCAGCAATGTTCCACAAATTCCCAACATAAAGAAAAAAAGAACTGTATCATTTTATTTGGGGGAGGGGCAAATTTTGTTCAGTATAAATATATCTCTTTTGACTTGTTACCCTATCTGATTACAGACATTGAAATTTGACCAGCCTCTGTAAAATTTAGTCATCAGAAAAATAACTGTATGTGGCAGAAGTGCTATTCCAGCATATTCTATTTTCCTCTTTGGGAAAGAGGGAAGAGGCCGTATCAGAATTTGGATATTCATAATTGGTGGACTGTCAGTATTAGTCAAATTGCAATAAGGAGAGGTATATCTCCCAACTTTCCTTTGAAATTGACTATGTTGCTCTAAGTGTGTTTTATCAAAGCATTTTCTGGGGCAACAGATCTGAAAACATAAACTTTATGTAGCATTGTTCCTCCTTAGATATTTCTCTTTAATATGTCCTTTCTTTTTGAAGATAAAATAAAAGTACATAAAAGAGTTCTGGGAATAGGCAGCTATATGTCATAAACACCCTTCACTCCCCCTCACGCAAGGCCCCCAGAGCTCCTGAAATTTGGAAATAATTTGATTGAAGTGATGACTGCCTTGATCTTGTTTGAATACTCCTCCTTCTTCATTGTCTTTTCTCTATGGGAGGCAGCAATCCTGTCATGGAGTCATTCCTGGGAGAGAAAGAGGTATTTCAAGCAACCATATTTTCCAAACACAAAATTGAGACACATGGCCTGACAGTGACATAATATTTGAAGTGGAGACTGTGCTCAAAGATCCAGAACATATGGTTGAAAGAGTTTTCTTATAAAAAGCAACTATTAAGACACTTTCTAGATTCTTATTCACAAAAGGCACATTCCTCCATCCCTTTTATTCTTGTGTAAAAATATTACCCAAACATGGGAAGACTGACCAGTTTTCCCTCAAACATGTTGCCTTGGCAGTGCAAGAAGCACCCTGTTGACTAGAAAGTTAAATGCACAGCCATTAAGGAAGCAATGCAAACCAGACTGGCAAACATATTATGAATATATTGCTCTTCTTAAAAATGCTAGTTGGTTTTTCATACTGGAGTATTGACTAACTGTCTGTGTTTGATGAATGGTTTACCAGCCTGATGTCGACTTATGGTTAGAGCTTAACTTGTTAGTTCTGCTTTTGCAGCCAATTCAGAATAACTACAGATGCCTTGAGATATTAAAATTGACTGCTCAAATGGACTCAGTGTGGGAGTTTCATTGGTTTTAAATTGATAACAGCTGAAAGAGTGAGTGATTAAAGTGTACATGGGCATAGGACACAGCTCTTTCACAGGAACTCTTGTGAACAAACTCCCTTAGTGTGGGAATTTTTTCTGTCTTTTTATATCATAGTTATGTCTAAGCAATCTTGGGTTAAATTTTAAAATTGCACAGGAATATTCAGAAGCTTACAGAAGAAATAATTCCTGAGAAACTGAGATAAATTTTGATGAAGTGGGTTTCTAGTCTGTAGGGAACATTTAAAGTTAAGCAGCATTCCATAAGGTGGTAATCGTGTCTATTTCCCAGGCATTGGAGTTAGATAAGCTGTACAGGAAGCATAAACTGTCATAATAGAAGGGTTGAAATGTTGTGTACATCTCTTTCTTCAACTCGCAAAAACCGAAGCACCAAAGTGCTTTATCACAGATTAAGTCCAACAAAACCTCTTCTTTGCTGTCTTATTCTCCTGGGAACAGTTATTATTATTTTCATTATTTAAAAAGATGATCTGAACACTTTCTTCTCACACAGGAAAAAAAAAAAACACAAAAGAGAAATAAGAAAACTTTTCTCCCCCTCCTCAAATCAACAACACTCATATAATTTAAAAAAATTTATGAAAATGTACTTTGACAATTTATAGTAGCTTAGGGAAAAAGCCTAGTAAAGAAAAGAATACAGAGAAATTTAAAGAAGTTTATAAGAAAGGAATATCTGTTTATACATGTCTTGGTCAGCTTAGATTTTTCCGAGAGTTCAGTGCCTTTACTATCAAATATTGTAACCTAACTCCATTCTATTTTCAATTGTCTCTAGTATTTTTTACCTTTGATAGTCTGTTAAAAATTATTCAAAGCACTTTGTATAGCTAACTGATAGAGAACATCAATCTATAATAATAAAGTTGGGGTTTGTTGAAGGAATATAAAGCCAAATATCGGGCTTCCTTGGTGGCACAGTGGTTGAGGGTCCGCCTGCCGATGCAGGGGATACGGGTTCGTGCCCTGGTGCGGGAGGATCCTACATGCTGTGGAGTGGCTGGGCCCGTGAGCCATGGCTGCTGAGCCTGCGCGTCCGGAGCCTGTGCTCCACAACGGGAGAGGCCACAACAGTGAGAGGCCCGCGTACCACACACACACAAAAAAAAGCCAAATATCATGTACCCATTTCACCTATACATTTTAAAAAGAAAAACTAAAACATTGTGCCCAGCTAGCATACCCTAAATATGTAGCAATGTCAAGTGTTAATTACAATTAGTGGACTAAGAAATTTAGATATATTTGACAATAATGTCAGTGGATACTGATACATATGTTCAGACATGAAGATAATCAAATTATAAAGGAGACTCTAATTTTAAGGCAAAATAAGTCGTATATATTTGGCCAATATTTATAAGAAAGTTTGTTATATATTTACTGCTGAAGTTTTGCCCCAAATTATAACCTAAATTTGCCTAACTTGATGCCTTCCTGAGATGCATCCAGCCATTGAATCATGCTTTGTGTTGTGATGGATAACTCGTGCAGATAGTCATCTAAGAGGTTGTTACAAGGTTTGACATTTTCATAAGATTTAATTCCCTTAGAAATGTAAGAGCAAAGGAGAGAAATTTTCATTCTCTTTCAGCAGTTGTTGAGCTCCAATTTTTTAATGATTTTCTTATCTACCCATATTAGACAGGAGGGAGATTTTAGAGGAGATGTCGTCCAAGTTAAACACATGTGAGGGTCATTAACTTGAATATATCACTCCTAACTTATCCCTTTGAACTTGGAACTCAGACTCATAGAAGGAAAAGAAATGATGCAGGCGGAAGAGGACTGGCCTCAGTTAACCTCACAACGGTGGAATCTATGATGCACTAGAGGCTGAGAAGTAAGAAAGCAGATGGTCTGGAAATAATGTCTTGAGGATATCTTTGTATCTTGATATTCCAAATAATCTAAATTTCAGAAAAGCCATTATTCACCCAGACTCCCTCATCATTTGCACCACTTCATACGTTCCTTCTCTGAACAATGAAATACTGTATTTACATCTTTTGTGACTCTACATTTCAAATGCACTGGAGCCCTGAGCATGTTACAATTTTTCCATCTTAAAAAGAGTAATTAGCATAGGAGAACATTCAATATTATGTAAAGAATTTGACAGGACCTCACTTAATGTTTTTTAGAAACAATTAACATGTCAAAAGAGGAATTGAGAGCCCTTTTTGGTTATAAATCTGTTTACATAATTACCAGTTGAAGAAGTCAAACATTTTAGGGGGAAAAAAAGCAAGGTTAGATCCTCTCTTCATCAAAGGCAGTATTCCCAGTGATGTCAGATGTCTCAAATTCTCTAGCATACGTTTTTTTTATTCATGTACACACTTGTATGCATACCTCTTTAATCAGAAAGATCACATGTTTATAGTATGAATGAATAATATTGAAGAAAAGTAATATTGGCTAGAAATAAACTGTCCATCACACAAGAGGAGAGACAATTACATCTGTGTGTGAGGTTATGTTCAACTCAAGATGCCACAGTAATATGGAGAAAGTATTTCAAGGGTGGCTATGCAGTATAGGAATATAAGCTTTCCAAATGTGACCATACGGTGCCACATACCAGGGCACTACATTAGTAGATATATGCCTGTCTCATGCTGCATCGCGGAGGACAGAATGGGAAGCAGAAACCCTGGCCAGGGAACTGTGACCTCAGAGGGGACTGATCGGCAGGAGGTAGATAGTGGGAGAAACAAAGACCACAACCCTGGTCCAGGACCAGAAAGAAGATAGAGAATAAATAGCACATTGGAGAAAGTTAGGGAGATGGGACATCTAATCTGAGGAATTCTGGAGAAGGCAGTAAGTACTTTTGTGTAAAGTTCTAGTGGAAAACACTTCCATGTGATAATCCAAAGCCATTTGTTCCTACAATCAGTTATTATAGTATGAGCACTACCAAAAGCCCAGAGGAGGCTTTTGTCTCCCAGATGCAGTTCTCTGATTCTGAGAAGCTGCCATGGATATGTGTACTGAGCTTCAGTTTTGCCTACTGAGCTAAATGGCAGACACTCAACTGAGATCTGCTAGAAGGAGTCTGTGCTAATCCATTTGCCACACCATCTGGAGGCTAGGAGTGGTTGAGGCAGCCTCTGCTGGACAAGGGTCCCAGGCTGTTGGCTCCATTATCACCAGCCTAGAATCCTAGACTCCAAGAATATCTTCCAAGAAACGCAGCAATGCCGTGCATTCTTGGGAAAAAGAGATACTTGAATACAAAACTGTACTTAGTTTTGTGTGATATTTAAGTACATAAAGAACACTTGAAATAATGAAATATATGAAAGACTATTTTCCCTATTGGGTCTGGAGACATGTGGTGTGAAGTGATGAGATAGTAGTGACAAACTCTCACTGTGCTATTTGAAAGAGCTATATGTATTCTACTTTACTCAGGGAAACAATGTATTACAGTCATTAAGCCCTAAAGATGGCTGAATTTTGAAGTAGATTTGAAGTCTAGTCTTGGCTCTGCTACTTATTTTTTGTGAATTAAGGCAAGGTAATGAAATTTTCTGTCTTAACACTTTCCAGATAATGCCTTTTAGGAATGTTGATACTGTATAAAGAACAATCAGCATAGCAAGTAACAACTATCCTTTCTTATACTCCTAATTCTACTCTTACTATTGCATTGCATATTGCAAGTTCACCTTGTCCTGAATGCAGAGTAGGTATTCTGAAAATTGCAAACCAGATAAAATATGGTGAGATTTTTGTGACATTGCATTAAAAAAGCCAATATATTGAGCATTCTGTGTGCTTCACGCTGTGCTTGTAGCATTGCATGCGGTATCCAATGACGAGAATAAAGAACTATGCTTGGGCTTCCCTGGTGGCGCAGTGGTTGAGAGCCCGCCTGCCGATGCAGGGGACGCGGGTTCGTACCCCGGTCCGGGAAGATCCCACATGCTGCGGAGCGGCTGGGCCCGTGAGCCATGGCCGCTGGGCCTGCGCATCTGGAGGCTGTGCTCCGCAACGGGAGAGGCCACAACAGTGAGAGGCCCACGTACCGCAAAAGAACTATGCTTGCATTTCTTTAAGCTTTGATGGTTTTTCATATTGCCTACTCATACATATTCTCTAAATCACTATGTTCTAAGAGGATACAAAGTTACATAAAGCAGAATCTGCCAAGAAGTGAGTGAGGGGGGAAATGTACAACAAATACGGCATAATATATCAAATGTCAAATGCTTCAAGGGGCATTCAGGCTATAGATTTGGGAAAATTACAAGTGGAAAAAGTGTGGGTAAGATTAATATTTATTTTATTCTATGGTCTTTGAACTTAATCTTGACTTAGAGCATTTGGATATGTGAGGAAATGGGTAAGACATCCAAGGTGCCCAATTGTAGGAAAGCATGGGGAATGGTGGCTTGGATGAAATGCAGAGGGTTTGATGAGAAGTCGTTGTGGCAGGTGTTTTGCATAGTGCCAGGCTAAGGAGCTTGTACTTTATTTTATAAGCAATTTTATTATTCATTCAGTACCCATTATATATTTTTATTTGTTTGATGAACATTTATTGAGGATCCACCATTTGGTAAGTGATGGGCTGGATACTGGGCCCATGAAGATGTATAATGCAAGATTCCTTCCTTCAAAATTAGACACTGCCTAGGAAGAAGTATTCTATATCAAAAAAAAAAAAAAAATTCATGTCCATACCCTGCCAACTTGGCTCCATTTTAAAAGACCAGTGAAAATATATATTGTTGTCCCTTACTATCCACAAAGGATTGGTGCCAGGACCCCAGCAGATACAAAGTTTGAGGATGCTCAAGTCCAGTATATACAATGCCATAGTACAGTCGTTCCTCTGTATTTGCCAGTTCTGCATCCCTGCATATGTGGAGGGCTGATTGTATTAGAAAGCTATATTATGGAATTAATTTTACTTAATTCCTATATAACCTCAATGGGCCATGCCCCAGCAGCCTGTGAATATGAGTGAAGTAACACCGACATTAAGGCACAATTATCACAAGTTATGGCTCCCACCTGTATAATCATAACAATTCAGCCTTTCTCTCTTTCCAAGCTCTCCCTAGCTATTTCTGGGAGCACCTGGAATGTATCACATCTGAGGAGAACTGCCCTCCTCATGTTCTTCTCCTTTGATTCTTCTTCTTTGATACCCTATTGCCTACAAACTGGCCAAGGAAGGCACCTCACCAGGCCACAGGCAGCCAGCATCTTCCAGTCGATGCCTGCTTCACTGCCTAGGTACTGTCCAGGAGTTTCCAAACCTACAAAAACTTCTGGGTGCCATACAGTGCTTTGATTCCTCTGGTTCCACTGCATTTCTGGGTTCAGTCTGTCTCCAGAGAAAACAGTAAGAATGCTCTTCTCCCCAGCCACCTGCACGTTTCACTTGGTATTTTAGGTCCTGAAGCAATAGCGCTTAGGCATTGAATCTCACAAAGTGAGAAAACAGCTTCTTTCCATTCTGTCTGAGGCCCTTTCCTCAACAGAACTCAGATCTACTCCCTGGGACTCAGCTGGGTTACATAAACCATTTTGCCATCTCTCAGAATTCCCATTGACCTCCACAAGCTCAAAATTCCTCTCAAGTCACTGTGTTTTCACCAACGAATATCAATACCTGCAATTAGACATCTGGGTGGTGACCATCATTCTGCCAATTCAGTAGGCAGACCCAACTGAGGTACTCCATTTTATCTTTAAGTGTGCCCATCCCCCCATGGGAGGCCCTGTTAGCTGGGAAAGTAATATAAATAAAGAGTATGAAATAAACTGATATTGCATTTTCATGTGCAATATGCAAAGTGCATCTCCCAGGGAGATATCTATTTACTCAGTTCTGTGGACAGCTTCGGGACAGGATAAGGTGTTTTAGAAATGTTACTGCATAGTTGCTTTCTACAGTAAGGGCTGAAAAAGAAATACACACCGTGTTTGACTGGAAACCCAAAAGAGACAAAATGTTTTCGGAAATGTGTGCATCATGGGCTACTAAATTTGGGCTCATAACCCCTTCTCTCCAATTATATTCCTGGAAATGTTTTTCAGTTTCTTTGCATAAAATAATCAGTGGACCACAGGGAACAGGCAAACCTGTGCAGAGTATACACCACACCTCCATGGAGCTAGCCAACACTTCCACAGAGCCACATGATTCCCCAGCTCTTAATATGGTTTATTATAAAATCCTTTACCTGCCTCAAAGCACTTTTCTTCAAAGCAGCTTTTAAGCTGAAGCTGAGGACCAAAGAATGCCTTTAACAGAATCCTGAAATAGCTTTTAACCCGAGGCTGAGAAGAGAAAGTGCTTTTAACCTAAAGTGCTTTCCTCTTAGGTGCTTCAGTATATACCTAGCACTCAGCATTAGTGGCTGTGAGAACACCCTTAAGACCCAAATGAAAGAGACTCCATTATAGATATTCAAACCCATTATATTAATATATTACACGTAATATTTGAAATCATTAAGCAGTTTTACTCCAACTAAATTTGAATCTTTTCTTATTGAACTATGCATTCATGCAAATAAATTGAAGTCTTACCACCTGGGATTCTAACAAATCTATGCCGATATTAGGAAAAGTACATTGTTCTTTCCTAGATTTTACTTAAATCCAGAGTGAGTCAAAATTTCCACGCCTTCTCCACCCTAGAAGAAACTTTCAACTTTTATCGATCACTGAATGACATTTCCAACTTTAGTCCATATTTGTTTGGGCTAAAAAGGTAATTTTATTAAATCATTTAGAATTAATTCAATCAAATATCTGAATAAATTTTATGTATCAAGTTTTCTTCTTAGTCTCATCACTCAAACAGAAATAAAAGTACTGATTTCACAGTAATTTTAACTGCAGTGGAGTTCCTACTAAGTAAAGTAAGCAGACAAACCAACCTATAAAAGTTTTAATTTCAGAATAATTGCAGTAAGTTGTGTGCTTGAGCAGTTGAATTCCATGGACAGTTTTCTATTTTAAAAACATAAAATGTACACAAATAGGGTTAAGGTAGCAAAGTTTGACATCTTTGAATTTTATTCCCTTTTCCTTTTGTAGACCCCTGTGTAATTCTAATAAAATGAGGACAGGCAAAGGAAAAACAGAAAGTATTGTCAACCTAAAATATAAATAATCAGTCTTTGCTAAGCAAAATTTGGCCATGTCAGTCATCCAAAATGCACTAATGCAAACTAAACTGAAATATATTTCTTATATACTCAAGTGACTGTGGCACAATCTTTACATAAAAGTCACTTTCTTTTATACATTCTCTTCTCTTATTCATTCATTCATTCATTCATTCACTCATTCATATATATTTCACTTGGCATCCAGAAGGGAATGTAATAGGATGCAATAGAAATACATATATTTCTATAGGAAAGAGGAAGAAATTACATCTGTCTTGTTCTACTGTGTAAAGCTTCCTTCACCTTGAATATTCTTCTCCAGCTTACTCTATATAGTAAACTTCTATTCATTTTTAGTCCTCCAGCTCAAAGTTACCAACTCTGTAATTCCATCCCTGTCTTCCTCATTCTGAATTAGTCCTCTCTTTTCTTTATCCCCAAACTATAATTTCATTGGTTGAATATTTTAATACCTTCCAAGGAGACTGTGAACTATCTCTGGTAGATAGAGATCACCTTACTTTGCTCTGCTTTGTTATTGCCTAAAAGAGGGTAGGAAAGAAAGGAAGCAGGACATGAAATCTTTCAGTGGTTTTAGAATTGCTATTTATTTACAATTTCTCATCCTTCTTGTGGAAACTCTTATGCCCGTGGGTGCTCCTTTGGTAGAGCCTGCTCCTCCCACCAGCCTCACAATGTTGGGCTACTCCTACGTTAAGTCTTTGGATTTCTCTTTTCTCTTCCTTCTCCTTCACAGACTACTGAGCACTATTCAAATATTCCAGGGCTGAAATATTGCAGCCCTGTGGCTTCAGATTCCATCTGCAAGCTTTCCAAACTTAGTACTTCAGCTTCAAACTCCAGACCCTTGAAACTCTAGTCTTGCATGTTCAAACAACTATTTGACATCTCCTAGGATGTTTGGTAGACATCTCACACTTACCTAGAGCAACCCTTGGCTTCCTGGCTTCCACGTGCTCTCGACCTCAGGAAATACCTCTGCTCTTTGTCAGCTGGGGTCACCCTCCATGCTATTCTGTCTCTTCTACTCTCATCAACAAATCCCATCTTAAAAATATATTCTAAATTCAACCACTCTCAGTTACTTCCACTGTTACCACCCTACCTAAGCACTATCATCTCTCACTGGACTATCTCACGAGCCCCCAACTGGCCTCTCTGCTTCTTTTCCTGACGCCCTTACATATAGCCTCCACATGGCAACTAGAAAGATCATTTAAAAACATAAATCACTTTAAGTCACTTTCCTGCTCAATAATTTCCAATTACTTAGAATAAAATCATACTTAAAATAATATCTGTTGCCCTTCCTGTGACCTATAGGGTCCTACCTGCTTTGTCCCCCAGGCTACCTTATCAGGTTCATCCTCAGCCATACTTCCTGTTTATCATTTCACTCCAGCCACACCGGCCTTCTTGCTGCTCCTCCAAGGTACGCAACTTACTCCCATTTGCTACTCCTGTGATGAAATGCTCTGCCTGTGTCATTGGTATGGCTCATGCCTTCACTTCTTTGGGTCTCTGCTCAACCCCACTGTCTAGCAAATGTCTGCCCTGACAACACCTCTCTCTTACTCTCTATGTCCCTGACATGCTTTATTTTCTCATAGCACCTATCACCATCTGACATTGCATTCCATGTTAATGTCTTTATGTGTTTGTTTCCCCCATTTACATACAGACTGTGTAAAGACAGAGTGTTCTGTTCATTATTCCATCCTCCAAAAGCACTGAAAAATATTCAGGGATGGATAGATTGAATGGATGAATACAAAAATGCAGTAACATTCACTTGGTCAAACCATTCTCTTTAGTATTGTGATTCTGTGCACACACATATAAGGGGAGGGTGTGTGTGTGTATGTGTGTAATTTATGTATTGTGTTGCTCTGGGTAAGCAGAGGTAAGGAGAAGTATAGGGCAAAGTGTTGCCTAGGGGAGACAAATACAGAAAAATTTTATTCTCCTTGTTACATTTGGGTTAATAAACTCTTCACTTAAGATACAAATTCCTTCCTGACTAGTGGACCCACCAATGTGTCCATTGCATTAACTGGACCAAAATTGAGTTGAGATCTATTTTTAATGAGCTTAGGAGCTTAAAACAAGGGGCCAAAAAGTACTTCATAGAAGCATTGTTTGGGGTTGAGGGTGAAATGGTGAAATGTGGAGACGGCTGGAAGCCTGAAAAGGGAAGAAGGAGAAAACATGGAAAGGACTGGGGAAGAACTCACCATACTGTCTGGATGGCAGCTAGCCTGTCTCTGACACTCATCTTTGGGCCGATCTTGTCAAAGGATGCCACCCTTGCAGCCAACTGTCCAACATCTATTGGAAGCTGCAGACCCCAGCCTACCCTTGTTTGAGAAGATCCCCCTAGAGCCTAAGCCAGTTTCCTCCAGGCCAGTCTTTCCAGAGTAGACATTATCATTTTCCACCAGCGACTTTAAAGTCTGTTAGTAGATGAGATCCAAAAATATGAATAAACATGTGGGAGGAACTATACACAGAAGTGTATATACTTTAAATTCCTATTTATTTAGATTCCAAGCTACCTAAAAGTTAAAATAATTAAGCTTTTCCCTGTACTTGACTCTTAGGAGAAAAGAAATCACAAGTAAACAAGGCAATGAGAGAGATTTACTTTCAGTGTATATTAGAGACTCAACTGTGTATCAGCCCAATTTTTGATATCTGTGTAACAAAAAGCAATAGCTGATATTTTTAATCAAAGCCCTGAGGCATCATAAGACAATACGGTACCTTCCGAAGCACTTAAGACAGATTAAGTTCAGTGCTAGTGTTTTAGCATTAAACGTATTTTTCCGCATCTTAATTCAAAGACATAAGCCATCAGTAAACTATAGTTCTTAACTTAAATCACCTATTTCTCCAAAACTATTCAGTAAAGTTGTGGGAAAGTTATATGATGGGGGCTCATATAGTGGGTATTTTAAAGGTGAGGAAGAGAAAAATGTAAGAATGGAAGTGGAGAAAATACAAGAATAGAAATATGATTCCCTCATAAGCAATCTGAAAGTTTTGGTCTGGAAACCTACTCCCAAAAGGAAAACCAAATGTCACTTACAGTTTAAAATCAAAGATGAAATCAGTTAAATTGCTGAAATTACCTGTGTTGAGAATATTATTTTAGCCCTCCACTCTCCACTGCCCTGCCCTTGTAGCAACCTATTGGGAAATGATCTGCCCATGTGTGTGGCAGTCCAGAGGGAGAAAATTTCCAAGTGAATGCTACCTACTATGGAAGCTACATGGACTGTTTTTTTTCTCATTTCAACCCATTTTTTAGACAAAATCTCAACCCCATTGGACATTGTCTATTGGAACTTCAGATCTCGAGTAATTGATGAACAGAAGTCACTAGGACAGTACTGGTGGTGGAGGTGAAAATGCAAATAGCATCCTGACCCAGCTCTCAGAGTTACAAGGCAGTTGCTCTATTTCCTTTTTCTTATTTTGTGGATCTCCTGAGAACCTTGGATTAAACATCTCTAAGACTGGTCCCTCGCCTCCAGTAATTTCTTTGAGGAATTAACAAATTAATTTTTTTTTAATTTTTTATTTTATTTTGGAGTAGAGTTGATTAACAATGTTGTGTTAGTTTCAGGTGTACAGCAAAGTGATTCAGTTATAAATTACTTTTAGTTCTCAGTAAATCCTTTGAGTTTCCTCCTACCCCCATCCTTCACCATCATTTGAATAAATTTTTCTTTGCTTAAGATAGCCACAGTGGATTTTTTTTTCTATTGTAGCCAAAATCCTTGATGAATGTGCCTCCTTACCAAAATAATTATCCAATATGTGTGTGTGTCCAAACAGTTCAGTTTTTTGTTGTTGTTTTCTCTTCCCCTCTTTATTTCTTCATGTATGTAGTTCTAGGTAATTTGTTTTTCTTCTTTAAAATTCACTAGAGTGGCCTCAATAGGCCTCTGTCCTGAAAGCAGAATAACATCATTTTGAAAAGCATGTGGAGACTGTCTCCCTACGTAAATGATGATAACACCGTCACATTATTTGAACATTTAACTGCCTCTATTGAGTAGTTTTCCTCATAGTTTTGATTCATTTGGAATCTAACTGACAAGGATCCCATTACTGGGTGTTCTTTTCATTTTTTGTCAAAAAATATATAGCAGAGATGAGGGAGAATGAAGCTAATTTGTGATCTGGGAGGCTTAACCTGGTTATGCTGATGAACTAACTAAATCAGTCAAAAGTTTGAGAGCTTAAAGATTAAAAACCACCATTCCCTAGTTAAACTCTAATTCATTATGTAAACAACATGATTTGTAAGTGCAGTCATGTGGAAGGTCTATTTGTTTTTCTCACCAAAAGATGCTTTCAAAGAAAAATTACAGAAAATGGATTTTCTCCAACCAGTGTGTTGCCTGCCACCCCTGGTACAAGCGCTGAAGCAGGAGAACAAAGATGTAATGATCACACCAGCCAAGGCCATAGGCATTTGCAGAGCATTCTGAAAATATTGGCACCCCTAGCAAGAGGTGTTTTCTAAATACAAAAAGTTGTTAAGAGAGGAATAAAGGATTACCAGTGAGCCCACAGATGGGACTATAGATGGGGAGCCGGGAGCTCAGGGTTCTGGGATGGCTCCCTTTTTTGGAATGCCATAAGGAGGGGAAAAGCAGAAATAATCTTTAATGTTGTGCCAGCCTAGCAAGCATGGATGTTTAGGGGGCAAAAGCTAGGTCATCAATGCTTGCCAAGAAAACAAAACACCTTCTCTCTCCCTCCCCCTTACTTTACACGGTTTTAAGATAGAAGGTTCTGTGGTTCAAACACATTCCTATAATTGAATGGTCTTCCTTGGTGTATCAAACTCTGGACTGTATCAGAGTTACAGATGGGTGGCAATCCTACAACAGCCCCTAAATTGGACAATGATGTCTAAGCTAAATCTCTATTATTTACTTCCTTTGGATAGCACTTTTGACTTTGCAAAGTCGTTTCATGTATAACACCATCTCCTCCACGTTATATAATTCACCATGTAATGTTGAAGGCTAATGTTGTAGTCAAGTTGTTTTTTAGTTGTAATTGATAGAAACATATACAAACTGCAAACGTAGGAATGGAATTTATTGGACTACTTAACTGAAAAGTCCAAGGGACAAGGATAGCTTCAAGCATGACTGGACCTCTGGGCACAAAATGCTATCGAATCTTTATCTCCTCCATCCCTCAGCTATTTTCCACTCTGTTGGCTTAATTCTCCAGTATGTTTTCCCAGAATCTGGCAATATAACTTCTAGAAGCTTAGACTCATATCCTCATAGTTTACCAACTCCTATAGCAAGAGGGCTCCTCTTTCCCAGTAGCACTAAAAAAAAGAAGCCTCAGGATTTGCTTGCCCAGATCCAACTGGGTCATGTGTTCATGTCTGAACCGATAACTGCGGCCGGGGGAGGAAATGCATGTTCATCCCTGGAGCTGGAGCTGGTGAGGTCAGCACTACTCAAAATAAATGGCAGCAGAATGAGAAAGTATCATCCCCAAAGGAAAACCAGGGTGCTCTTACCGGAGGATAGAAGAATAGTTCCAGGGCCAGCAAAACCAACAGACGTACAACATACTCTTCCTAACCAGCATCATCTGTAACAGGGGGTCTCATTTAGTTATTTTCCCAAGGCTGGTCCTTTCTATTGTGATTGTAAGCCCTCTTTGAAACCTTGTAGACAATGCTGTATCCATGTGCTAACCAAATTTGTCTAGTTGCATTAAACTGAAATTCCCTCTAACTTCTAATGCACCTCCATGGCAACCATATATGGTGCCTAGGCATCAGGGAGTGAGAAGTTGAGGTGTGTCTGTTTCATTCACCTCTCTCTCTGCATATTAGCTTCAGTAACACTCATTCATTGCACATCACCATCTCCCCAAATGGCTGCTTTTGCCCTGCAGTGTCTAAATCTAGACAGCCTTTCAATTCAAATCCCTGGAGCAGGTAGTGTCTCTGATACCACCTCAGGCTGTAGTGTTCCAGTTCTAAAACTTTTGCAGGGCAAATTGCATTGACCCAGCTTGGGCCACATGACAACCTTTGATTCAATCAGGTTTACCTGGAAGGCTAGGTCCTTCTACTACAGAGCCATACCTTCTTGGGTAAGTATAGCCACTTTAAAGGCAGGATATAAGTGAGATGGAATTTTTTGACCTTTCTGGTAACTAGTGAAAGCAAACGTCTCCCTTCTATCTAATGAAGTTCAACATATCTAAGCTTTTTTTTCACCAGGGCCTTATTGGCAATCAGGGAGGGATTGTTTTCTCTCCCAGTGAGGGATTGCCTGCACTTACCTGGACCACCCAGTAAGTGGCAGTAGCACACCTCCCCCACCCCAGGCATTATAGCAACCGAAAGCAGCCAAAAGGGCACCTCACCCCCTCTAGAGCATTCTGGCAATCAGAAACACTCTGCAATCGAAATTCTCTCCTATCCACCCCAAATGAAAATCTTTCCCCAAGTCCCGTCTTTCCTTATAATTAGTGAATTCCCACCACTAAACTTCTAAAAAAGGGAGTCTATTTGCTATCTCTACTTCTTACCTTCTCTTCAAATCTTTACCACAAACATCTGCTTCTCAGTTTCATTCTAGGAAAGCCATTTTCCTTATGATCAGCAATAGTCTCTGAATTTCACCTGGATATCCCATCAGTGTTCTACTGTGTCTGAAATGCTATCCTAACTTCTAAATATCAATCTCTCTTTTCTTCTCCAAACCCTCAGTTTTCAGCATCTTAGTCTCCTTCAACCAAGCAAAAAACCTGAAAGTCCTCTTTGCCTGGTGGGTTGGCTCACCTCCTGCATCCAGTTTACAAATCCCACTGAATCACCCCATCTCTCCATTGTCTTAGTTCAGGTCCTTATCTTTTTTTTTCTCCCAGAGCCTGATGTTTTGTAACTATGGACAAACGACTCAATATCTTTGTGCCTGAGCTTTCTCTCCTATAAAATCAGGATGGTAATAGTATCTACCACCAAAGTGTTAAGGATTGTTATAAAGATTAAATCAGTTAAAATATATAAAGTACTTTGACCTTTGCCTGGCTAAATATATCTTCTCTATTTATTATTGAGCGCCCTTGCAATAGCACTAATCACATCATATTATAACTGGTTTTGAGAGCTGTTCTTCCCCCTACACTGTAGGAGATCATGCTTCATGGATCATTGCATCTTTAGGATGGAGCACACTGTCTGGACTATGGTGGGCATGTAATAGTAGCTATGGATGAATGTCAATCTTTGCATTCTTTACAATGCCCTGCATATGGTAGGTGCTTATGAAATATTTGCTGAATTGAATTAAATAGAATTGAATTGATCTGGAGAGAATACATAATAAGAAATGCCATAATATAACATAAAACATAATGAGTTTAAATTTTAAGGTGAGAGAAATTTCCTTTGAGACTCCTCCTTAGGGTTGACTCTAAACGAATGCATATTTCCACGTTCTAACCAAATTTAGATTTTTTTCTCTATTTATTTGCTCCCCAGTTTTGGTTTCCATGTCCTGTCACCCCTCTTTGTTTTCATTCTCACAGCATAGCTTAGATCACCAAAAATCCAGACTCCTATTATCATCTTTATCAGTAAGCTATTGCTGCCCAACAAACAAACATAGAATCTCAGTGGCAAACTGCAAAAAGCACTTATTTTTCATGTGTCTGTGGGTCAGATAGTTTAGGGCAAGCTTGAATGGACAGCTCTGCTTTAAGTTGTAGGTCTGACTGGACTTGTCTCCTCACTGAGGGTTGACCTCAGTTCTGTGCTATATGTATTTACTCTGGAGCCCAGACTGAAGGGGCAGCAGCTACCCAGGGAAACTCTTGTATTGGCAATAGTGAAGACGCAAGGAGATGAGTAGAAATCTGTAATGTGTCTGAAGGCCTCAGTCTTGAATTGACACATCATTTCTACACATGCTACGTTGTCCAAAGCAAGTCATATGGCCAAGCCCTATAGCAGTGAAATGAGGAAAATAAATGTTGCCCACGCTAGTGAGTTTACTACACAGTCAGATGGCAGAGGTGGTGAATGTATGAATCTAATTCAGAGAAGATGAGATGAATTCTCAATGATGATTAAATTTACCATAAGCCTATCCTGATTCTGGTCTTCCCAAGCAATCACATTAGCCTCTTAACAAATCTCTTTGTGTTCAGTCTTCCCCACGATCTGTGCCCCCAATTTGGTTATGAATCTTTTGGTTACAGGTGATAGAATACCCAGTTAAAAATTATTTATATTATATTTAATTATTTTTATATTCATATAACAGGAAGTCTAGAGAATGTGTTTTAGGATAGGTTTAAAAGTTCAACAATATTGTTGAGGTCTCAGGTTTTTGTACCTTATTTTTTAATCATGTTTAGCTTTTGTTTGCAAGCTTCTTGCCTCATGGTGACAAGATTGCAGCTGTAGCTCCAGGCATTGCATGATTGCACAGTGATGTTCAAAGCAGGAAGGAAGAAAGAAAGAATGTCTTCATATACCCCTCTCCGTTTATCAGGGAAAAAAATCTTCTCTTGTAGATTCCCAAGTCATGTTCCCTTACATTTTACCAACTAGAACTATCTAATTTAAACTAACTAAAGCTATAGGGGAAGCAGAAGTCAATGGAGAACATTTTCAGGTTCTGTCTTATGAGTGGACTTTAAAAACAAGAAAGAAGTTGGGAGGGGAATAGCGTGTGTATAAGAAATCGATAGTATTTGCACACTCTCAAATAATTACCTACCTGACTTAATATTTAGGACTCTTCATAACATAATCTTCATCTCCTTTTAAAGTTTAATACATCAAGATTTTTCTAAATAAGAAAGAGTGAATGTTTTCCTCAGCACACCACATTCTTCTCATCATTGATGTGTTTGTTTGCCTCTCCTCCATCTTCTCCAAATGCCCTTTTTGTCCTCTTTCTTACCTCTCCAATCTAAGTCTTACTTATCCTCGAGGATTCATTTCTTCTTTGGGAAGTCTTCCATGTGCACTCAAGGCTGTTCAGATTGCCCTGCCACATGCTCCCATTGCATCTGTTCTCCCCCAGGTATAGTATTTTTCACGATATGTTCTTACCTGTTTAGTTATATGATGCCCACACTAGACAAGAAACTTTTAGAGCATAGGAACTGAGTCTTGGTTATTGTATTACCAGTGCCATTCCTAGGTCCTGATGCAAAGCAGGCACTCAGAATTTTTTTTTTTTTTTTTTGGTAAATAACTGAGTGAATGAAACAGTAAATACACTAGAATGCCTTCATCTTCATCTTCCTGTATCTACCTATCAGAAGAAAAAATAAATAAACAAACAAAAGAAACCTCTCTCCAGATTTTAACACCACTCCATTCAGGAATCTATCTTTTTGGAATGATCTGCATCTCACAAACTTCCCTCCACTCTGCCCCCACCAAACACCGCATCTGCACTACATGACACAAAAAACTCGATACTATAGAGCATCCTGCTTAGCACTGAGTACCTTTTATGATACCTGTTATAGTCTATTTTTTATATTATTTGACTATTTCTTTCAGCCCTACAGTATTATGACTTCTTGATATCTTTTTCACAACCTAATATGCCTACTTCATCACTACAAGTATAGAAGATAATAAATATTTGTGAAATTCATTTGAATTATGATTACTATTAAAGGATTTTCTACTCTATAACAATTCCCCCTGACTATAACCTCTGGCCAAATTAAATGATCAAATCTGAAGTTTTGGATTATTTTTCTTAAGTAATATTTTATTGTATCCTTTCTTATAGTGGTGACTCACTGTTTTTGAACAAATCTTTGTTACTTGACCAGCTATTCAAAACAAATACCTATGATTATTTCCCACTTCTCTACACTATCTTACTGTGTTTATCTTCTTCCTCTCTCTTGCAGAAAATGCACATTTCCATATTGAAGTACATTATTATTGGTGTTTTAGCCTTAATTCTTTCCCTCTCTGCTAAGTTCTCAATTCAAGCCATCACCTTTTCTGAGAAATGGATGAAAATCGTGACTTTCTTGAAGTCTCACCACAGTCCATGTTGACTACCCCTTTGTAATAATGCATCGTTTAGCATTCTGTTATGCTGCATTTTATATTTTTCTCCCCACTTCTGCTAAAAATATGTTTTAAATGCATTGTAGACCTCCACTGATGATTAAGATGCTGTCTTACAGTCAATAATTCAATAAATATTTATTGAACTTCTAATGTATGCCAAACGTGTCGAGTTACTGGGGATCCAGTAATAAAGGAAATAGGAATAGTCCTTACTCTCCTGGGCTTTGCATTCTAAGCAAGGGAAGCAACTAACCAGTAAACATATCAATCTAATATATCAGGTGGAGAAAAGTGCTCTAAGAAAAGTAAGGTGGGGCAGCATGGAGAGTTCTCTTGGCAGTGGTTGCCAGGTTTTATTTAAAGGTGGATAGGAAAGGCTACAATAAGAAGGTGACATTTGATCAGAGAGCTAGGGCAGTAGAGCTCCATGCAGAGGAAATAATAAGTGCAATGTCCCTGAGGCAGAACATGAATCAGCAACGTCAACAGAGTGGTGGCAGGCAAGTGATGAGCGGGAGAGAGTAGAGAGGAAGCAAATGAAATCAGTTAATTGGTGGAAGGTCAGGTCGTTTACTGCCTTGGAAGTGATGTTAAGGAATTGGATTTCATTCTGTGCGAGAGGGGAAGCCCTTGAACCTACTAAATATTTGCTTCATTATCAGTAATCAGCATCTATGCTGTTTAAAAAGGTTCTGGAAATGGATGGTGGTGATGGTTGCACACCAATGCACATGTACTTAATGACACTAAACTGTACACATAAAAGTGGTTAAAATGGACACTTTTATGTTATATATATTTTAACACAGTTTTAAAAAATCTTTGTGTGAATACCATGGACCCACATTTGTGCTAGGCACTGGTGACCGTAAGAACATATAAGCAATGCAGCACTCAGAATCTGCTTTGAGAAAATACATTCCATATATTATAAGTGTAAATACACAATGCAAGGTAGCATAAATCATGTTCCAAATGAGAGGGCTAGGCTAGAATTTCACAAAGTGTGTTCTGGGAAACATTAGTCTGGAGAGATGCCCTTTGAAATAAAAGGATCTTACTCAGATAAGTTTGGGAAATAATGCATCCTCCAGTCCCGCCTGGAGATTCCCAGTGCACACTGGCATAACACAGGCTCTAAAAATAAGTACACATGAAAGAAACCTGTTTAACTTTGTTTAACCCAATGTGGCTAAACCATTTTGATTACAGGCTTTTTCCCCCACATCGCCTATTAACATCCTGAAGAACTGGTATTCCAAAGAACCTATGTTACAGGAGACATAAAGCTGAGATAGGAAGGATAGAGTTTATGGAGAAAGAGCCATCTGAGCTGAGCCCTAAAAGAAAGGGGATACTTAGATTAGAGCAGAGGAAGGGCATTCAAGGCAGGAGAGATGTGAAGAAATTCACTTCAAAGTAAGTCTCCGGGAACTTGCTTTCTTCGAATATCATTGAGCCACAGGGTGAATCTTCTACATATACTAACAGCATCATAATTTTGATAACCATTGACAAATTTGTTCTCAAACACTAAGACCCTAACTCGCTAAGATTAATTATTTTATAGAAGTTTTCTTAATTCCTTGTCATTATCTTATAGACAACAAAGTTAAGCCCAGAGAGACTATAAATTACTCAGTCATCCCTGCCTAATCGATGGCAGAGTGTTAGTTTTCTTTCTCTGGGGCCGGAGTCCTGTTCCACAGAGAAGGGAGTTAGGGTCTTTGTATGTCTGCAATAGACACTTTGGAATTAAAGCAAAAAATCGATTCCTATGCAAGATGCAGATTTCATCATTCAGTGGATATGGAAACAGAATCAAATTAAAGAACAACGCAAGCTTGGATTTTAATGAAGCTCATCTTTGTTTCTTTTGCAGATCAAATTTTTGGCTCTCATCTGCACACAGTGTGTGAACGTGAAAATTCCACAGTTCCGTGGTTTGTAAAGCAGTGCATTGAAGCTGTCGAAAAAAGAGGTGGGTAACTGAATATACAGCAATTTCCCCCAATACTGTACCCTCTACACAACCAGTGCTCAAGTTAACAGCACTGACAAGCTATGAAATTAAAACTTGACTTTTGTTAATCAGTTAAGAGGATCAAGTTTCTTATTAACTTCAGTTTGTTTTCACAGTAGGGACATCAATAATTCCCACTAATGTTCTTTTTTTAATATTTTTTTCTGTCTGACATGTTGTTGATTCAATTGCAAACTTCTTGTTTTCTCGCCAGTGATAAAACATTCATAAAATATCAGCACTCACAGTGTTAGAACCCTCCTAACATTCATGCTGGTAGATTTTGTGCCAGAACATATTTTGGTAAGCCCCCAACATTACCCAAGTGAAGCAAACAGCGTTTCTACTTGCACATGGTGATATTCCATCTTCCACGTGTATCTGTTCAGCACAGAATATGCCTAACTGGTTTTCCTGGAACAATTAACAGACACACCTCCAGTGTTAAGATGACCTTTGATTCCTATATTTCAATATTCTGTTTTTCATTTGAAATTATTTTATCTTACTAAGGGGAACAAAACAAAACCCATTTGACTCATCATTTCTATGCTAGTCTATCTGAGGGGTGTTTTTCCTTCAGACTGTGACTTTATTCATTCAAGGTCATTTTCCCTGAAAGATACATACAGTAGGTGCAGAATCTCAAAAAATATATTGTATAGAAATGTGAAGCTTCATCACCATCTGTTACAAGTTTACAACATATTCCCAGGATCTAGGGGAATATATATCATGTAAAAGACAGAGGTGTTTCCAGAAAAAGGATTGGTGAATCTATTCCCCTTTTCAGCTCCCAGTCTCTTAAAACAATAGAACCAAGGGAAGAAATCTTTACCAAGTTATCTGCTAGGGAAAAGCCATTTTAATTATCTCGATGTTACCTGGCTTTATTATAGAAACATAATAAAAATGGTCTGCAATTTCCAGCTCCTGGAAATTCATACTTTGATTATACTGTAAGGACAGCCTTGGGATCCTATTATTCCCATATCAGTAGGGAATGAGAGAATAACAAGAAGGGGATGAGTGGGTAGAGAAAGTGGATAAAGTGAGCAGCTTTGGGGAAAAGCATATCAACACATCAGAGAGAAGAGCTGAGGGTTCAAAGAGAGCGTAGAAAACAGTAAAAGCAGAATGAACACAAGGAGAGGTATCTGTGAGCAATGGAATCAATTGGAGTTTAGAGAGAAATGTCTTTTTATTGTATGTTGCAATCTCATTTAATTTTATAGGTACATATTTTAGGAATAAATATTATTTAATAAGTACTTAAAGCCAAATGGATCACTGAAAATGTTATAATGCTATTATTGCTAATAGTTAAATTATCATCATTTTCAGGAAATCTTCATTCTCTTATAAATACTCAGCATTGATGGTGTGAGCACTGTTATATTAGAGCAAAAATCCAAATAGGACTTTGGGGGAAGCTGTACATAATAAGATGTGTGCACATAAAAAAAGGGTACTATAACTCTCTATTTATGTACATACCCCAGGCAAAATGAAAACTCTGCTAGATATAGCCTTGTGGCATGCAAACACCATGGTATTGCAGAATAGAAAATGCCCATAAATAGAAACTGTATATTTTGTTCATGGTATTTTGTTGGTGATTTTTAATAAAATAAGACAATGTATTTTCTGACAGGGGCAATCATATTTGGCATTATATTTCATTGTCCCAATGTTTACTCTTAAAATGAATTTGTAGATTCAGCACTGAACAGGCACTAATCACACATATGATTATTAAAATAATTCCTAAGTGTTTTAATGAAACTCAAAGACTGCAATTCCATAAAGCAACTGATAATTCAAAGCATTTTGGCAATGTCAGCTTAAAGGAACTGTATGGAAATGTTCAACAAAAATTCAGAGACACAAGGTAAACCTCTCACATCACTGCAGTATTTACAAGTGTGTGCTTTTGATTTTATTTTTCTATGATCATTTTGTTGGATTAATATTCTTACATTGATATGCCAATTCTATTTACTCAAAGTGTTGTTTTTACTAAATTTTGGCATAAAGCACCTCAGGACAGAAATAATTTATGTGAATCTAAGTCCAATGTTTATGCAGGCTTCTGATGACATTTTATGCTGGGGTTGTTGTTAGGAAGTAGCATATAAAGGTGCCAAGTCTCTCAGCATGGCTGGACTCTGCATATCTAGAGCCCTCCTTCTAATGGCCAGATCCTCTTCCAGCCAAGATACTTAACTGCAGAGTCATGGGAAATGCTTATGGACCAGTTATGGGAAAGGCACTTTTAATGAAAACTGTGTGTTTACTCTCACAGTCTTAGGAAAATGGTCTCAATCCTCACTACAGCAGCACGTCAGCTGTTATAAAAAATACTTGTTTTCTTTCTCTCTTTTTTTCTTGAGGTTATTTTCCCCACCTTAAAAAAATAATTTACAAAATGTAGCTGGATTTTTTTAATGCTTCTTACATGCTTGATTTCAAATGAAACAACACCAGGAAGGCATTTCTCACCATTTATTCATTCATTCCTCCATTCATTCATTCATTCATTCAGTTAGTTACTTGCACTTGGCAGAGCCAATTTGCCCATGCTCCTCTAGTCTCCACAGGGAAATCCTACCCAGCCCTTGGCACAAGATACATTCTCTATTCATCCCTGGTAAAGTGGTATTAGTTACATTTTAAATTTTGCATCTCTTGGACATACCTAGAAAGAAATCTCTTAGTGAGCCAAATGTAACCAATTTAGCGAATCACTTGTTTAGTATGTTTCCTTATCTTGATTTGGATTTCCTTTATTCCTCTAAACCACCAGAGCATTCTCCTTCTTACCAACTATTATAACTAGATTAAAGTTATTTCTGTGGTTTCTGACATTGTCTGCTCGGCCTAGAAAACATACAGATAACTTGGAGGGCAAACTGTAAAGGAGTGTGTTAGTCTTTAAAGCTTTTCCAAGTGGTTCATTCTCCCTTGCCTTGCCTTTACAGTTTTAGATTATATATATATATATATATATATATATATATGTGAAATCATAAGCAGCCAATGAAAAATTCAACTTATGTTTCTTCTTACAGAGCAGTTTCTGCAAAAATATTGAATTATTGTTCAGCTAATGCTCAATACATATGGTAAACTGACTAAAAGCAGGAGATCATCTGATACTTTTTTGAGGTCTGGGGGGACAGGCCTGGAGAGGATAACATTGTGACACACTGGTGGTATGTAGATCTAAACAGGGAGAAGTCCAGTTTTCAGTGCTTTATAAAATACTTTCTGTAGTTTATGATGACCTCAAAGGTGTATAGAAATTGCTTACTTAAAAATAGGGTCACCTGTATCACTTAGAGACAAGGACCTAGGAGACATGAACTAAACAAAGTACTAAACTGGTATAATTAGTACTGAGACCTTAATCCATAGTTTTAATATGAAAACTATGTAACTGACTGACTACTCTCTG
Source organism: Mesoplodon densirostris (assembly GCF_025265405.1). Classification (NCBI taxonomy): domain Eukaryota; kingdom Metazoa; phylum Chordata; class Mammalia; order Artiodactyla; family Ziphiidae; genus Mesoplodon; species Mesoplodon densirostris. The sequence continues at coordinate 64,378,057 of NC_082668.1, forward strand.
TGAAGGCCAGTTACTGATATTTGGAAAGAACGGCACACAGTGTGTGCGGCATTGTAAACACTCACTGAAGTAACACACTAGTGTTTATTGCATTTTGGCAGTAAGTAGCTATTCAGTACCTACTCTGTATCATTCTCCATACTACCAGCTGAGAATATAGAGCAGGTATACATTAAGCAAACTGTGAAAGTAAAGAATAGATATTGTGCTAAGAGAAAGAACAACCACTACAGTAATAATAAAAAAAAAAACAATAGAAGAAGTTTGTCAGCTTAAAAATGGCATAATAGGGGATGGGGGAAATGGAAAGATCTTGGTCAAAGGGCATAAGGTTGCAGTTATGCAGGATGAATAAGTCTAGAGACCTACTATACAAGCATGATGAACAGAGTTAACAATACTGTGTTGAATACTGAAAATAAGCTAAGAGAGTAGATTTCAGATGCTCTTGTCACAGACAAAAATTGGTAGTTATGTCAGGAGATGGTATGTTAATTAGTTGGTCATTTTGCTGTGTATATCAAATCATCATGTTGTACACCTTAAATATATACAATTTTGGGGCTTCCCTGGTGGTGCAGTGGTTGAGAGTCCGCCTGCCGATGCAGGGGACACGGGTTTGTGCCCCGGTCTGGGAAGGTCCCACATGCCGCAGAGCAGCTGGGCCCATGAGCCATGGCCGCTGATCCTGTGCGTCTGGAGCCTGTTCTCCGCAATGGAAGAGGCCACAGCAGTGAGAGGCCCGCGTACTGCAAAAAAAAAAAAAAAATATATATATATATATATATATATATATGTGTGTGTGTGTATATATATATATAATTTTTATTTAGAATATATTTTTAAGTGACATTATAAACCCTGAATAATAAAACACATACTCTTCTGGTTTTAGCCTCCTGATAAGACCATAAGTTTAATTACAGCCTATTTCCCAGGTTATTTTCTTGACACATTGTGACAGCACAGTACAAGGAGTCACTTGGTGTGAGATACCCAAAAGAACATGCCATAAATGATGAACCAGTCCTTTTTCTACACAACAATACAATACATTGCCAAAGACTTCCTTTATATAATAATGGAGTTAACTAAATGAATGAACACGTTTCTACACTAAGTGTATTTTTATGCATTGAATATATTTTTGTTTGTAAAGGAATAGGGCTAATTTTAAAACAATTTTTAAATTACATTTGGATTGGCATTCATCCTTTGGAATATGGTTTAACAACTCATTCTTCCTCCATGATTCCCAGTTCTGATTATTATGCCCCTGAACTATTTGACAACATTAAAATGATACCTAGAGATCTGTTGCAAACAATGTGTACACACTCAACACCACTTAACTGTACACTTAAAAATGGTTAAAATGGTAAATTTTATATTATATGGTTTTCTTTACCACAGTTAAAAATCAGTGATACCAGGTCTTCCAAATTTGATGATTCCACCTATAAGCTACTTTGCAGAATGCCTCAGCAGATGCTAACCGACAATTTTGCTCTTTCTTTTTTCTGGAACACAAAATACTATGACAAGAATGATACACAAAATTACATATTTGACTTGGTGCCTAAAAGCCACCCTGGGATCCATAACCTTGCTTAAAGATTTAAGAAAGACCTTTAGTCTACTTCTGAGAAGGTCCTTAGCCTCAAAAACTTTATCTCTCTACTTGACTTCTTAGCAGCTGTTATATTTTTTTGCCGTCGTTTGTTTGACAGGATCCAGTTATAGGTTCCGATGTCTGTTTAAAGAAACAAGGAGGCTGTTGGCTTTAAAATTCCTTCATTGCTTGTGTGATCAGCATTTTCCCAGGCTTTTCTACATAGTTTGCCAAGCAAAGGGACTGACCTTTTGTAGCAAACACTTTTTCATTTCAAAATGCTCACTTTGATTTTTGTCCCATTTTATGCTCATTCCAAACTGTTTACAACCCACTAAAAATGACTGTGAATTATATGTTTGTGTAATGGATTCCTTTTGTGGTCAGAGTGGAATGTTTACTTTGAACAATTAGTTATCTTTGGGTAGATTATAGCAACTTGGAAAAAGAATGGCTAAGATTATTATTATACCTTAACTGTTTCTTTTTGGTAATTCAGCTGTTGTTACGTGAAGTTTGAGAGAAAGACACATTAAGAATCCCATGCCATTATAAATGAAATCTATTTCTCTAATTGTGTCAATATTTATTTAGATGTATTTATTAATATCATAAGAAGGTAAGGTTATACACCTACACAGGAGTATACTTACCGAGTCATGAAAATTCAGAACAAGGACTATACATAAATACATGGGTATTTACTATTATATATAGTGCATGCCTTGCTTAACATGTACTTGCAAATTAAGTAAGGCATGCCCATGTACGTACTTATTATAAAAACAACAGGCAAGATTCAGTGCACCAGTCTGCCTCTTGAGATTCTACCAAGTGTTCACTTGCAAAAATAAAACTACATAGTCTATTCCCATTGCCTGATGATCTAGGCCCCTGAAGGGCAGATCGTAATGCCTTCCCTAGACAAGCTCTGCTCCCAGTTCTGCTAATTTTGTCCTGTTCATTCTTTCCCACTTTGGGATAATCTATTATAGTTGGATCCAGGCACGCACCAAAGGCTGATACTTCCATGAAGAATGTGCAATTTGTACTGTTTAGTTTGTGACGAGATTCTTGAAAACTTGTATGATTCTATCTTGTTCCAGAGGGACTTCTGCTTGCTAGTTTTAAAAGCAGTGAATAAAAAAAAAAAAAAAGTAACAAAAACAAAACAAACTGATAAAAATGACATGCTCAAAAAATAAAATCAAGAGTTCAAGATAAGCACTATTCCTTTTTCCCCAGAGAATATTTGTGGACTGAACAAAAATGTTTCTAAGAGCACTGACCTATGTCTTCCTTTTTTTTTAAGTGCTTGCTTTTTATGCCTAAAGTTAGGTATCCACATGCGTTTACAATAGCAATGATCCTCCAAGAAACTCCGTGAAAGTTTACAGCAAATGTTCCTTAGTTTTTACTTCTGAGTTAAAATCAAGTCCAGTTTAGCGTTTTTGGTGTTTTATGTTTTGTTTTAATGCAACCAATGACAGCCACCTTCCTGACAGCAGTAGTCTTGTGGGTCCAAGTTGGAATTGGCTCTTTGGGGTAGTCATGCTGGGGCCTCTGTGTCTGTAAGAAAGCCACATTCAGGGCTAGAGGGGAAGACAAAATCAAAAAAGAGTAAACAGGAAACAGCCAGCGAGAGTATAAAAGAGAAACTGGGAAAAGACAACCAAAAGAAATCAGAGATGACAAGGTGGAGAGAGAGAAAAAAGCTGTGTTTTGCAATTTAGAAAACAAATATGGATAAAAGAACTTGCTTGTGAGGTCTGTAATGAAGAGAAGGCAGACTATTGCACCAGTTACCATCTCTGCCATAGTTACCTAATGCCTACTTCCCTGTTCCAGAGAAATATACTACTGTTCCAGAAAACGCTTGACAGTTAAATCTTGCCATGAATGTTCACAAATTCTGAATGTTCACAAATTCTGTGTATAGACATGGCTACGAATTAATTCACTGTACTTATTAGTGACATTTAATGGAGTTTATCTACATTGAGCAATACACAACAGTCTTATTATCAAAAAAAGAGAGCTTAGGTCTAACAGAAGTTAACAGAGAAATGCATGTGCAGTTCAATAACCAGAAAGGCTATCTAACGTATCCAGCAATGTGGCTCTGGTCAAATCAGTCAGCGGATATTCCCACACTTTTGAGTCCAGAATGCATACGAATAAATAATGTCTCTTCCTAGATAAAGCCTGAGTCTAATTTCCAACCTCTGCCCCCACTCCCACCCCCTTTCTAAAGTTTAGGTTCTTAACATATTTTTCCCTTGGAGTCAGTTGGAAGGAAACAGAGCCAAAATTAATACCCTAGGAAATTAGCCTTTTGTTGTGGATGGAGGATTTAAATAATGCAACACCTCAACATGTCAAGATGCAGTACTCTAAATTATCCTTTAGTGGTGCCATTTATATGATGGGAGTTCTGGGTCTGGGAGTTTTGTCCATTATAAACCCCAATATTCAGAAGTTAATAGTTCAACCATAAAAATAATCTTGGCTGAAAGTTGGCAGGATGTTTAAGCCTGAAAGCAAGTGTTTACAAAATTTGAAGGAAAAAAATCACATGCTTTTGGAAAGCTTTCAAGTTTTTACAAAATGGGAGTAATAGTGATAATAATACTGCTAATAATAAGGCAGTTAGAGATTTTCAGATATTTGTTGCCTTGGGATTCAAAAATGGATTTGTAGTTTTTAAATAATTTTTTTTATTCTTGTTGCATAATGTGAACCAATTGATTAAAAAGTAAATTATCAACACTTTCACAAGAGTGTCACTTTATTTTTTGAATTCGTCTATTCTTTATTGGTTGAACAAAAATATATACGTTATATTTTTATAGGCATCTCCCTAGAGCTTAAAAATGTATGATAATTGAGAAGTCTTAAGTTAATTCAGGAAACTATGAATAAGACCAAAATTTTATACTCTTTTGTGGGTTTCCTAATGAATAACATTCCCTTTCTAAATGCCTAGAAAAAATTGCCTTTTCCAAAGAATTTTCACACTTTCAGATGAAGTGTGTCCAACTTAAGCATTAATCATTAATCTGTGTATACTGTAAAAGAGACATACAGATTCCAGGAGAAATAGTTGCATTGGTCTGCATAATAGAATGTGGCATATTTTCCTCTACAGGATGTTTTAAAGTAATTTACTCATCTCCTTAATAGATTCGTGTCTTAGAGATTCTTCTGAACTCTATGAGAGGTTATCTTATAGTCTAATGGGCTGTTGAGTTAGAAATGTTCTTCCTGGGTTTAAATAATCTTTTCTTTGCTAGTTTTATTCCTTTTGCCAAATTTTATACTCTTCAAGCCACTTCTATTTTCAATTCAGAAACAAACAAACAAACAAACAAACCAAGGGCAGGATACTTTGAAAAGAAAAACTGACCGTGCAAAACCAAAATAAGTCTGAAATGATACTGCTGGAAGAGTTCTTGAGGTTTTAGTAGACTATAGACCCAAAATGTAAAGTCATATTCTTTTTAAGGAAATAAGAATGCCCTGAGATGTAGGGTGAAAGCACCACTTATAGAAGAAAAGTATTTAAGACATCACCTTCAGTACATTGTGTGCTCCTTCCTATAGGGAGCATGGATTTATTTTTAACTCTTCACATAGTGCCTTGCACATGATGAATTCTCAATAAATGATGAAAAGATGGTTAAATTACATTCAACATTGTTTAAATCTTCATTGGAAAGTTGCACTCCATTACTACACCTGCAAATGGTTGAAAATAAAAAGATGAATGACCAGCAGTTGTTGGTTGAAGGGAGCTACAAGATGTGCAGAGAATAATGTAGCTTGCAAATCTTTCTTTTAAACATTTAAACCATTTCTGACGGTATTATATTATACTCTAAATGACATCATTCTTTCCCACTGATACTCAGTTATGCTAAACATTCGAAGTTATGTTTACTTTAAGATTTTATGCTCATCAATTTTTGGAAAGCACGTTTAAGTTCAGCAGCTAATAGAACATCCATTCTCATTTCATCAGAGGAAGTCATATCCCACTAGGCATTATTTCAACACCAATAGCCTGCCGTTTTTAATTAAGTAATTGAATGGTAACTATGACTTGTAAGTGACATGTCTGAGAATGGTCAGGCATAGGCTCAAGTCCCATAACCACACAGAAAGTTGAGCACCACATCTTTTCCTTTAATTCAGACTTGGAATACCATGCTGGTGCTCCTCTGTGTTAGTTTACTTCCCTGTGAATATCTCACCTTCCTGATTTAGTGTTTCTTTTCTATGTAAATCTTAGGAAATTCTTAGTTTGAAGATAGTTTTTTGAGTTTACAGATTCTGTCAAAGAATTTGAAATAAGAAAGATGGTCAACGACACAGACCTATCAATTTGAAACTAATGAACAGAGGATACCAATCCTCTACATTCTGACATGGTTTTGCTACTGGATATTGATTTCATTTTCTCCAAAATATACTTCACAGCAGAAAAAAGTTAAACTCTGCTGACACTATCAAAAGTTCTATAAAGACTTAGAGTACACCAGTGTCATTAAAAGAGGACTATTGCCTTTCTTGTTTTAAACATAATGCTCTTCTTGTTATGTTTTGCACTTTTGACAGTTTGGGCTAACTTAACTCTTGAGTGTCCCTACAGAGTGGTGAGACACCCAACAGCACTGTAATCACTGTGGTAAATTTTCTTTACTTTTGTCTTAAAGGTGAGCAGTTGGCATGTATGTGAAATTGCATAGCATAATATTGGAGCCTATGTGTCTGGCCTAGAGTTTGACAGCATAAAAACACGCATTTCCTCTGGATTTAATTCTTGACTGACATTTCATGCTACTCATTCTCTCAGTGTGATCTCAATGCCCCTAAAGCTTCAATGATTCCTTCAATGACTTTAAAGTTCCTAAACGGGCATGACTCCTCAAGCTACTTTTTTTTTTTTTTTTTTTTTTTCCGGTATGCGGGCCTCTCTCACTGTTGTGGTGTCTCCCCTTGCGGAGCACAGGCTCCGGACGCACAGGCTCAGCGGCCATGGCTCACGGGCCCAGCTGCTCCGCGGCATGTGGGATCCTCCTGGACCGGAACATGAACCCGTGTCCCCTGCATCAGCAGGCGGACTCTCAACCACCGCGCCACCAGGGAAGCCCTCAAGCTACTTTTTTATACTCAGACCTGAGGTCCAGGAACAACCCTTTTTTAAAGTTTTTCCCTGGCATTCCAAATTCAACTTTTTTTTTTTTTTTTGGCTGTATGCGGGTCTCTCACTGTTGGGGTCTCTCTCGTTGCGGAAGACAGGGTCTGGACGCACAGGCCCAGTGGCCATGGCTCACGGGCCCAGCCGCTCCGCGGCATGTGGGATCCTCCTGGACCGGGGCACGAACCCGTGTCCCCTGCATCGGCAGGCGAACTCTCAACCACTGCGCCACCAGGGAAGCCCCCAAATTCAACTTTTTTAAACTGAACTTATAACTTTCCTCAACAAACCTTCTATTCCTCCTTTAGTCTTTAATTCAGTCAGTGGATTCATGACTATTTCCCCATTGCCCTAAAAAGAAATTCATTGGACATCTTAAATTCTTCTCTCTCATTCTGTACAGCATCTTTCATCAGATCTAATGATCTGTACTTTTTTACTATCTCTTGAATCTGATTCTTCCTCTCACCTCCCATGGCCTTAATTGTGCTCCCATAATTTCTTTTGAGATAAACCCTCTAATTGATATCACTGCCTTTGTTCTTATTTCTTCCCAGGCCATTCTTCTCCATGCTGCCAAAATTATCCCTCTTAAATATAAATAGGATTATATTATCCCTTCTGAGAACCTTCCCATCAGGATAAACAAAATACCATACTAGTTATTACCATAAAAAGGAGAAGCATATGACCTCTGTCTACTCTCCAGCTTTATAACCCCATAAACGGCTTCCTATGCTCCAACTACATCAAGTTTTCCAAAGGCTGATATTCCTTCCATGAACTGTTTTCTCTCCTTAAAGACCCTTTCCATACCCATCTACCTGCCAAATTCCGATTGATCCTCTTGGGCATAGCACCAGAGTCACCCTCAACAATGAATGTTCTCTGACTCATACCCTCAACCACTTCTCTGTGGTCTCTTGAACATTAGTAGCCACCCCTCTCCACAGTGTTCCAGTAAGAGCTTTGCTTCCCCAACATAGCCTTTACTGCATGTGACCATAACGACTGGTTTCATAGCCCTTTCCCCACCTAGAATGTGAGTTCTGGAGTCTACAGACAGTCTGGTTCATCCCTGCCTCCTCACTGCTCAGCACACTAGAGCTGGCATATGTAGGGGATCCAGTCAAGATGGACGATTAAATGTATGAATAGATGGGTATTATCCAAGATTTCTTTTCATTCATCCACCCATGCATCCATCCTTAGAGAATCAAATTCTATGCTGAGTGGCTGCTTCCCACCAGCTATCTATTTTACATTCGGTAGTGTATATATGTCCATGCCACTCTCTCACTTCGTCCCAGGGAGATCAGCTCAGTGCTTTGTGACCACCTAGAGGGGTGGGATAGGGAGGGTGGGAGGGAGGGAGACGCAAGATGGAGGGATATGGGGATATATGTATACATATAGCTGATTCACTTTGTTATACAGCAGAAACTAACACGCCATTGTAAAGCAATTAGACTCCAATAAAGATGTTAAAAAAAAATTCTGTGCTGAAGACTTATTGAACTGCTAGAAGAGATAGTGATTAAATGTCTCTTAAAACACAATGTAAAGTTACATTATCTGGAAAGGTAAAGAAGCTGCCTTAAAAGAGTTGTTTTGTTTTGTTTGGCGTTTGCATCATGGTATGATATGTGTATATATATCCACCTCAATCTATATCCATGTTTATACCTATATGACATACCATATTAGCAATAGTCTCTAATAGGATAAGACAGAACAAAAATAGAGCAATGACTCTGGTGTTCAGGACAGGTTTCAGACAAAACTGACTTGCTCATCCTTAAGAAGCAGAAACCAGTCTCTCAACAGTGTTAGATTGCTTCATAAACCTGAGAGATTCAATTAACTAAAGAGAAATTTAATGCTTTTGAGACCTACCAGTGTCATAAGTGTAAAACTATCATGTTCCTGGTTCAAAAAATTATGTTTTTTATATATAAACCTCCAGGCCTTGTGCCTACTTCCCCATAAGTTTGTGTATAATTTTTCCCATTATCACCCCCTAGGTCTCTTTCACCATCACCACTTTCCAGGCATCTACCATCCACTGAATAGCCATGTTTCTGATTATCTTTTCCCAAATGTATTAGCTTGCATTATTTAAGGCTGAATCTCATTTTATTATTTCCTGCTCATATTTCTAAACTCCTGAAGTCCATTTGTATGATTCTTTTGTCTTCACAGATGTCCACAGTTCCTCCCAATTTAGTATCATCAGCAAATTTAATTAATGCTCTGTTTACCTTTCCTTCTAATGAAACCAGTCCCTTGTTTCATTTCATCATACAAAGTAAAAATGTATTGGCAATAAAACAGTCTGAAGAAATGTTCCTTCACTGTAGGAGGGGAAGTTAAAGATATAGCAGAGAACCATGTGGTGAGGAGTGGACAGGGCAGCAGGGTGGTGAGCTAGTTTGCTGTTGCCCTAAAGCAAAACCTTCACAGCAACCACACTTTGGCAGATTGCCTGGGTTGGTGCTGGGTGGGCGGGGTGTGTGTGTGTGTGTGCGCACGTGCGCGGGTTCTGGAATGTAGCTCTATTACCCCAACTGAGGACTTTTTAAGAAAGATATTTATTGATATCTGAAAAGCACGTTTAAAAGTATAAATACAAATATAAATGTAAGGTAGTAACATTTAATCCATAGTGTAGCCACAAACCTAGATGTGAATATATACATCTGGGTATATACAGGCTCACAATTATTTTCAGTGGGCTTTTTCTAACATTCACCACTGTCTAAGTTTTTATCTTACTCCTTAACTTGACAAAAGCTTTAAACCCAAATTACCCATTGGGTTTAAATCAAATCCCTTATTACTAGTAGATTTATAAAATAAGGTCAGAGAATATTTTCAGTTGTATCCAACAGGCAAATGTCAGTAAAAATATTTTAACCTCTAGAATTAATAGGCTGAAAAATTGAACTTGATCGGAGAAAGAAGCCTTACTTGTTAACTTTAAGGTAGGCAAGTTTACACGCAAAGAATTACACCATTAGTCTTTGAAGTTGTGGTCATACAGATATGTTATGATTTATGTAAGGAAAGCAAAGGTGACATTTATTAAGCACCCACTATGTGTGACACATAATGCTAGTGCTTTCCAACACGAGTCAATACTATACATTTAAAGCTTATATTAATTACTACCTGATACTCCAAATTGTATTCCTAATTCCAGTAAATCTCTTAAACATTTGCCATGTTGTATATGAAAAGTCAGTCTTCAGAGTGTGGGTGAATTAGTTTAAATCCATTGACTCCACAGGAAAAAAATCTTTCAAATTTATGCTTTGATTAGGACAGACAGATGGTAGACCAGCATCTCTATTGTTATATACAGAAGATAATGCATGTTTGCAATGTTGAAATTAAGGCTGATACATACTTTACATATAGCACAAGGTCACCAAAGATGTCATCACCGAGGCATGGTGTTAACAAAATAGTGACTGGGAATATAGTTAAGCAGTTACAGCCTTGTATTGTTTTTGCAGTGAGAAAAATATGATGCATGATGCATTCTTATGAGAGAATTTTCTCAGATGCCAAGACTTTACAGGCATAACTTCCATAAGCTTTAATGGGAGTTTCCTGCCAGCACCTGTTACGGTGCAGAGTTCTTACTTTTCACACATAATCCAAGACTGGCTTGGAATACTGACTTGGAAAAACTAATATAGTGAAACCTTCTTGTAATGTTTCCTCACATATAATGTTCATCATTTAATCCTTGGTCTGATATACGTATGAGCATGTTTTCCATACAAATTCTTTTCCCACAAGAAAGACTTCTTTTGACAAGCTGTTTATGAATAGGAGCAGGTAAAACAATTATTCTTAGCAGGTAAACTAAGGGAAAAGTTATTAAGCTAGAAATTGAATTAATGGTAGAAAGCAACTCTTCTTAACTGAAAATAATTCTAGAACTAGATTGTAGGTTCCTGAGGAACCAACAGAAACAACTAGAGTACTACGTGCAAAAAGCAATACCAGTGGCTCTAAAAGAAGATCACATGTTAAAATAATATAGTTTGGTCATATTTTCTCATATATTTAAAGACTAAAGTGTAGGGACTGTTAATATTTAAAGGGATATTGCATATTTAATCCCATGGATAAATTAGCGGGATAGAGTTTTGTGTAGAGGAGAAAGAGTTTAAAGAATTCTTAAATTTCCGTATTTTGAAATTAACTGCCACAAATTCCCATTACCAAAACTAAAACAAAAACAAACAAACAAAGGTTATAGCACTTCTGTTTAACTAAAATTGTTGGAGATTGCACAGAAATACTATTTATGAACAACCTCTCTCTCTTTTTTTTTTTTTTTTACTCTAAGGCTTTTATTTATTTATTTTTTACATCTTTATTGGAGTATAATTCCTTTATAATGGTGTGTTAGTTTCTGCTTTATAACAAAGTTAATCAGTTATACATATACATATGTTCCCACATCTCCTCCCTCTTGCATCTCCCTCCCTCCCACCCTCCTTATCCCACCCATCCACGTGGTCACAAAGCACCGAGCTGATCTCCCTGTGCTATGCGGCTGCTTCCCACTAGCTATCTATTTTACGTTTGGTACTGTATATATGTCCATGCCACTCTCTCACTTTGTCACAGCTTACCCTTCCCCCTCCCCATATCCTCAAGTCCATTCTCTAGTAGGTCTGTGTCTTTATTCCCGTCTTACCCCTAGGTTCTTCATGACATTTTTTTTCTTATATTCCATATATATGTGTTAGCATACGGTATCTGTTTTTCTCTTTCTGACTTACTTCACTCTGTATGACAGACTCTAGGTCCATCCACCTCACTACAAATAACTCAATTTCATTTCTTTTTATGGCTGAGTAATATTCCGTTGTATATATGTGCCACATCTTTATCCATTCATCCAATGATGGACACTTAGGTTGATACAGGAACAACCTCTCTTTTGAAGGTATTTGAAATCCCTTCTTATTTACTATTTCTAACACACCTAGCATATAAGAGGGAAAACAGACCTTCATACTCAAAGTCCTGAATCATTTATTGTCATTTTCTTGTTTGACAGCATGCTGGACGGGGGAAATGCTTTTCACTTGTCAAACATTGTCAAATATTAAATTTTTAGCTCATATTTATAGCAAGATTTTATAATTAATACTGGTAGGTAACAGAGTTAAAGTTGAAAGGAGTCTGAGACCCTGAAACCTTAAGAAGACAATTACAAACCTGTTAGTGAAATTTCTCATGGGGCAAAACATGGGTGCTGAACAAGGATAACTCCAGGATGATGATGATGTATTTTGGGTACTCATTTACCCCCTTCCTTCTTTTTCTTTGCTGGATGGCTGCATTACTCCATACTGTTCCCTTCAGCACTGTGTCTGACCTCTAGTACCCTTCCCCTGGCCAACCTGCCTCAAGAATATCATTTATACTTCAGCCTGAAGTTCAGACACCCTTATGACTGAATATTACCTTGAGTACAGTTGTTCTAAAAGGCATCAATAAACTGGCATCAAATGGCTTTGTCTCTTATTAGAGTATATTGAAGCACCAGAGAAGGGGTTTTGTTTTGTTTCACAAGGCAAAGAAGGGAAAAGGGAATCATATTGACACCTCTAAGAGCAGGCTATGTTCCCAAGCTTAGTACCTCCCTCCTCTCTAGGGCTTTTGCTTGTAGTACACTTTGCTCTAAACTTTGGCAAAATAAGGTCATTATTTTGTTTTTATATTCTAACCAATGAGTTGGTAGAAATGCATTTGTTTCTGTTTATAGTAGTCTTTGTTAAGGTTTGTTTGAAAACTTGAGAATCGGTTGGGAATCTAGGACCTCGTGAATCCACCATTGTTCAGTGCCACGTGATCTCCAGTTGAGGCTGAAGAGTTTTAGGCTAAGTTACTGGGAGACTTAAGGACACGAGAGAGGAGAGGTGTCTGATGGAGCTAGTCATCTATACACAGACAGCTCCATATGCAGTGCAGGTGCAGAAGAATGATGCAGTGAGAGAAGAATGATGCCCGACTGTGTTTTATGCAGGCCCTACCGAGGGGAGACAGGCTTGTGTACATCATTATTCCAAGGAGATACAGAGGTCTCATAATTCCAAGGAAGAACAATGTGTCTCTTAACAACATTTCAATCTGTAGAGCAAAGCCCTATATGGATTTATATAAGCTCAGTTTTTTTTTTTTTTTTTTTTTTCTTTTTGCGGTATGCGGGCCTCTCACTGCTGTGGCCTCTCCCGTTGCGGAGCACAGGCTCCGGACGCGCAGGCCCAGCGGCCATGGCTCACGGGCCCAGCCGCTCCGCGGCATATGGGATCCTCCCAGACCGGGGCACGAACCCGCATCCCCTGCATCGGCAGGCGGACTCTTAACCACTGCGCCACCAGGGAGGCCCTAAGCTCAGTTTTTGAACTTTGGTTTAGAGCATTGCACTCACCTAAAAGAAAAAGCATGGTATAAGTTGTCCCAGAAGAAAGATAGATCATTTATTACACTTCCCATATATTGGAAAATTATCATGATAATAAAAATAAATCATATTTAAGAATAAATTGTATTTAGTCAAACTGAAAAACGTGCCTCTCCTCCCCCAAATCTTTAAAACAGTAAGAACACTCCATTTTCCTATGTCCAGTGTATCTGAGAATAGAAGGGTGAGCATTTGGATAATAGCAACTACCCTTTTGCATTAGCTTGAACCCAACATGGTACATCCACTTCCTTTTCTTTTCTTCTCCCATTATTTATTATATTTGACACTTATCCTTCATCTCTTCGTGTTCCACATCCTCCACAAGTGAAGTCTTGCTGTATTTGCCTTCCTTTTAGCTAAAGTCTGCTCTCAAGACAAGATCTAATAGATTGATCCACACTGAAGTGTACATGATTAGTGAAGTTTTATGTGAAATCCCTCCATGGGATTTAAAGACAAAGGAATAAAACTCTAATTACAGAATTTTGAACATAAGCAATACTATGTAAAAGAAATATTTTAAGATGAAATTATCTTCCCAAACTTCTAAAAAATATTGTAAATATAGCCTCTATAATTAATGTTAGGGCTAACCTTGGGGACCAATGAAATAAAATCTATGTCATCAAATTGTTAGTCTTTTATTTCTGTCTTCTGTAGCCCTGAAAGTCAGCTATAGTAACTGATGATGGATTTTCTAATATTATTTTCAAAATTCAAGATCGGCCAGACCTTGGTGGAATTAGGAAAATTAAGATACTCTTTACTTAAATTTAAGACAATGGAAAACATGAAATGCATTTGTAACTTGGTTTCTTACCACTTTGAAAAATCACACATGTGGAAGAGACACTCAGTAAATAGTGTGTTAATGAACATCAACATATGTAACACATCTTTGCTTAATATACCTTCTTTCCATGACAACAGGTCAGAAAGAAGTGATAGATGCTAAATATCTAATGATAGATGTTAAATATGTGTGTATGTATACACACACAAATATTTCAGTAAGACTTTTATGTAGACCCAAGTGACAAAATCATTCAGAAGCAAGAAATCTGGTTTGTATTACACTAGTGATAATGAGTTTAAAAAGAGAACAATTGGTACTGGAATGCCTTTTTTAAGGCAACAAGTAATGTTTTGAGCAACTAGAGTCTGTGCAATTGTTTGCTAGATAGTTAACAGTCCTCAAGTAGCCAAAAATGAAGCTGAGCAGATAGGTCTCTCTTACACCACTAAAAGAAGTCTTCCCCTAATCTTTCTGCTTATAATATGATAATAGAAATTTAAAAAGCCAACCTCAGTGATAGCTCTGAGCATTATCTATATATTCCAATTTGTAGAAGTCTTAAAATCAATGGTTTAAATTGTCCAGGTATACTTAGAGCTTCTAATTAGGGGAAATGATTGTCTTTTTATCTCTCTTCCAGTGACTTATATTTATATCTCCAAACCTGGGTGTGATTTGTCCAGTAATTTGTGAAATACCTAAATTTTGAGATTTTTACTGTGTCACCTAAAGATTTCGAACCTGATATCATGGGTCTTAAAGCATCTTTCAGCTAAATTAGAGGTATAAAATAGAACATTCAAAGACATGGTAGATTTAGGATAATCTCCCAGTCTTTTTCAAATGAGCCCTTCGGAACACACACCCATATCATAAAAAAGAAATGTAATCTATGACATAATACTTTGGTAATAAAATAAATATAGTTATCATTTGTTTGCAAAAGCTTTATATATATATATATATATATATATATATATATATATATATGCCTACATATTTTACATGAAACATATATATACACACATATGAAACTTAACAGTTTTAGGATATAATGTGAAATTGAATATATATCATGCTGGTGTTTCGTTCTAAAGTATTAGAGATTGCAGGTGCCATTGTCACTGATGCATGACTAATGCATGTCACTAATGCATTGTTGCTTCAGAAGATGCTGGTGCTATGGCTCCATTACATCTGGACTGTGTACTCTTTGTTCTTTGCTGTATTCTAAGTGCCTAGCACACTTTTGCTACATAGTAAGTGCTTAATCAATATTCATTAAATTGCATAGACAGTTGGAGTTTACCAACGCAAGGTCTTTCCATCTAGAATGTATTGAAATTTTTCTGTCCTTCCATTTAACCACAATCTGGCACAGGTCCATCTGCCAAATAGGGAGGATTATGCACTAGCCCCATGTTTCTGTTTAGCAGAAGTATTAACAATACCTACTCAGTAGTTTATCCTGTATTCTCAAAAAGAAAACAATAATCTTATGTTTCTTGAGAAAAGGAAGTTCAGTCTTTTTAGTCTCATCCATTGTCATGGTTAGAAGCATATTCTTTGACTAGGAAAGAGTCTAATAACACAGAATTTCTCAGAAGTTTGGGAGAGCATTAAGAAGTTGAGAAGAACCATCTTGTCTGTGATCTAAACAGGACTTGTGGGTATTGATAGGATTAAACAGGTTTGTAGACTGTTTTGTCTTTGTGGATGGAATTCAGCTTCCCTGACCCACTCTAGAAGCAGCAGCCAGAATGGGCTCTCTCTCTCACCTGAATGCTTAGCAGAGCCATCAAAACCCTCCAGGAAGTGGCTAGCCAAAGGGTCTGAATTAGAGGCACTTCCCCAAAGAAGATCAAAAGTTATGCTCCACCAACACAGAGACACTGAGAAATGGTTGAATGTGTTCTAAATTAAACTGCCCTGGTGGTGAGCAGAGATCTGCCAAAATCTTTCAATTAATCACTTTTACCTCAGGGCAGAGTTAGGCCTAAGAGTATTTCAATAGGTTTTTATTGGAACAGAGTTATTTCAGATATTAAACTATGTTGCACAAAGTAAAAATAATGTTATTTTTAAGTTGCTACTCTTGTTAAATAAAAGTTGGCAAGCATTCTTGGGGTCTGTATTGTGTCTGTGTATTTGTATGTGTGTGGCTTTTTCCTGTGCCATAAGCCTCATTGATTTATACAAGTGAACAGCAATGAATTAGGTGGTAAATATATTCATATAATCATTTTCATTAATAATATGTTGCACATAATAGAAGAAAAGTTTTAAGTGTATAATTCTTTGCAACACAGTTGAGATATTTTTTTCCTACGTCTTCAGCAATAAGTTAATTAGAATCACCTGCATTTCCTTGGATGGACACCAAATGGATTGCAAACAAAAACAGATTAAAATAGCTGCTGGAGCTCATGGCATACAGATGACAAGATTCACAAAAAGGACAACAAGGCACTGAAAATGTTCACTTTTCAAGCAATTTTAGAGGAAATTTAGCTCTTGCAACTTCTCTGTAAAAGCTGCTTGTAAGTGTTTTGCTGAAAGGCTAGAATGGCTTTGTTTCTGATCCCTTGATGAGTGAGAGAAATGTTTAAGAAAGATCACTTTACAGAGAGATTCAGGCTGAAATGTGATGACTGTGATTCAAGCCAAGCCAAAAATTACAGTTCAGAATGAAAGGGGAGGGGACGTGGTTTGGGAATCCATTTTCCCACATTCCTGAATCTCAATCATCCCAGCCAATGTTTAAAAAAAAAGTCCAATGGAAAACAATGAGGTCACTTTGTTTAGATGTTTAAAAAAATAGAGGTGGAGGGATTGAAAAGAATGAGAGTGAATTTATAAATTTTAGATCAATATCGATTTCAAGTATGATGGGATCAAAGTCTAGACTTCATATAACTATAATGACTTCATCACACAAGGGGCAATTTTTAAGTGTTTTTTTTTCTTGTTTGTGTTGGTAAGCCTTTTATTGCATATCTTTAACTTATGAGAGAGTTTGTTGCTAGAATTTTAAAAAGAAAAAAGTATACATGGGTATAGTCTACAGATTACTCTTCCCTAGGCCTCAAGCTTTCCTTAGGAATGACATCATCAGGCAACTAGTTTTCTATCCATAAACCTGCTGTGGCCATCCACTCCTGTCTGGACCTCAGGTTATGCTGGCGTGTTTACTTGCAAACTACCAAATGATAATGGCTGACCAAATTAGACTGTTTATTCATATGACTCCTGTTTATTTTAGAGAAACACTGAGCAAGTCACAATACCAGAAGATTATTTACATCAGCATGATCACAGCATAACATAACAATAGAACTCAAACCTACAAGAAACTCAGAGAACGATAGGAGATGAACTAAATACAACCTCCAACTTCAATATCTTCCAGACACATGAGATTTTCCTTCAAGACAAGTGCTCTCACTTAATGATACTTAGAATCATTCACCAATATTTGTCTTCAAGACTAACATTTAAAAGAAAGAAACATGTAAGAGAATTTATTAAAGACTATTTCTAGGTACTTTGTTTTCCACTTTCCAGAAATCATTTCAGGTGGTTATCTTTAGTCTTA
This sequence comes from Mesoplodon densirostris, assembly GCF_025265405.1. NCBI lineage: Eukaryota > Metazoa > Chordata > Mammalia > Artiodactyla > Ziphiidae > Mesoplodon > Mesoplodon densirostris. The sequence continues at coordinate 64,395,756 of NC_082668.1, forward strand.
TCAAATCACAGAGATTAGGATTCCTAGTCAAATTTCACAAGCATACTCAAGCTCTCTCTGAGGTTCTTCTTACTTTGAGTTTATTTCCAATATTATTCAAGTCTTAAGATTGGAATAATTCTGTAAATTATGTTTATTTCTACCATCCTTCAGGCTCATACTCATAGGCCTCAAATTCTCAGCTGAGTTTAAACAATTATTTTCTAGCAATGTAACTCTTTACAAGAATATTTGGGCTTCCTTGGTGGTGCAGTGGTTGAGAGTCCGCCTGCCGATGCAGGGGACACGGGTTCGTGCCCCGGTCCGGGAAGATCCCACATGCCGTGGAGCGGCTGGGCCCGTGAGCCATGGCCACTGAGCCTGCACGTCCAGAGCCTGTGCTCTGCAATGGGAGAGGCCACAACAGTGAGAGGCCTGCATACCACACCAAAAAAAAAAAAAAAAAGAATATTTAATAATAGTGAAAAGATAGCCAGATCTTCCCCCCATACACAATCCCTAAGTGCTAGTGTTGTAGATCTTTTCAAGGCATAAGTGATACAATACAGCCCAGTAGAAATAGGATCAGTAACACCATTAACACTCAGGATATTTTGTCCTTTTCCTCTTCCAATTTTAAATTTGTCTTCCCAGGCTGCTTAAGATGTTAGGACTGCACAGAATAGTGAATATGACTTGATAAATGGGTAGATAGGTAGGTAGGTAGATAGATAGATAAAGAATTTTTTGCTATGACCCTTAACAATTTTATTTCCTAGTGTAATAGCTTAAACAGATGGGGAGGTTGGGTGGGAAATATGATAATGATCCTAACCACCCAAGTGTTCAATGAAAAGTCCTTGAAGAGGAAATCAACCTCCTTCCTTCTGAGCCAAGATTCTTCGTGTTTGGTATCATTTTGTCCTTAGTCTCATATATTGTTTCATTTACTTTGCAATTTCAATTTTAGGATATTTAATTTAAGTGTGGAATTTGCTCCTATCTACAAAGTAGGCTACATAAACAATATAAAATAATGGTTCATTTATTAGCATCACAGTTTCTAAGCAGTTTTCTCAGGGGAAAAAAAATACCCTTCTCTTGTTGACCTATTTAAAGTCTAACATTTTTTAAAATTTATCAAAAAATACTTGGTTATTCCATGTGTTAAGAAAACAAAATTCTTCTTTTCCATATGAATATACTATAAAATATCTGGTAGATGAAAAACTTACTTCGTTCAGAAATGAGTAACCTAAAATGCTAATAAAATCAAACAAACAGACAAAATGTAAAGGAAAATTGAAGAAAAGTATTTTGATATGATATTAAAAAGAAAAACTTATTACAACAATTGTCTCCGTGAAACAAGAATTTTTTTTTTTTTTTTTTTTTTTTTTTTTGGCTGTGCTGGGTCTTCGTCTCTGTGCGAGGGCTCTCTCCAGCCGTGGCAAGCGGGGGCCACTCCTCATCGCGGTGCGCGGGCCTCTCACTGTCGCGGCCTCTCTTGTTGAGGAGCACAGGCTCCAGACACGCAGGCTCAGCAGCCGTGGCCCACGGGCCCAGTCGCCCCGCGGCATGTGGGATCCTCCCAGACCAGGGCTCGAACCCGTGTCCCCTGCACCAGCAGGCAGACTCCCAACCACTGCGCCACCAGGGAAGCCCTGAAACAAGAATTTATTGCAGAGAATAAGGAAGTAGGAAAAGGAAGGTAGGAAAAACATCAAAATACGATAAAAATTAAAAAGAAAGGGCTCATGAAACAAATGGAAGAGAAAAATAAAACAATCTCAGTAATAAAGGGAACATTGGAAAAAGCATTAATGACAATAGGAACTTCTGAAGACAAAGAAAAGGACAGGAGTGAGGCAAAAAAATGAGGGGTATACTGATCCTGGACCCTGTATGAACAAATTCTGCCAACATTAGATTTGGATTCACATAATAAGTGTTTTAAATATTCATAAGTTATGTCACTTGGATCATTTATATCCTATAGGTTATTACTGAAAAGAAAGTTATTATATAGCAGTATCTTTACAATCCAGTGAAACTTTTGTTTTCAGCATTAAAAAGTCTCTCTTTATGAAAACAACTCAGCCCCCCCCATTAAGTTGGCAGACTGAAAAAAACATGTCTGATTCTCCTTCCTCAAAAATATCCAATTAAATAATAGAAAAGATATGTTGGAAAAGAAAAAAAAAAGTGGTGCTGAAAGCAGAAAAGGTACCATCAGCAGACCAGAAATAGAAATTCCAGGAAGACAGAAAGCAGATGGGATCAAACAAGTGAAGATATTAGAGCAAAAGAAACACCATTCTCAGACACCATAATTAGGCACAGTTCTTCCCAGGGATGTCCTAGAGATTATCCAAGCTTAGAGTTAACAAATAAAAAGAGCAAAAATTGGCAAGAGGGCAGTAAGTAAAGTAATGCACCAAATATTGGATCTAACGCGTGGGAGAGCTGGGTCCCTCTGCATTTACCTTGCAGCAAGGAAGCTCTCCCATGAGAATAGGTTCTACAAGGACAAATAAGAGGATGCTGGCATCTAAGAAGGAAAGCAGTGGAGAATGAAGTATCTCAGGTCTTCTACAGCAGGCATAGAATTAGAGAACTTTTCCGAGAAGCAAAATAGTTGAAGTATTCCATATCACGAAATCAGTCCTCCTTACTTGGTAACTGAAGACCTCTAGCCTACTATCTACTCACCACCCATTCATCCTGCAGGAACCCCTCACTGAGCCTAACAATTTAAGATTGAAGCCTGTTGAGGGTAAAAAGATGTGTACAAATACAGAAATACCCATGACCATCATTTATTCTAGTTAATTTTGTCTTTCATCATAGGAGTATTCTGATATTTGAACATCCATCTTAAAGAAATTCTAGATGGAGAGAAAAGAGACAGTAGAGGGAAGGGTATATAAAGCAAATAATATAAGAAAATGTTTTCTGGTTGAAAGAGCCTAGATGTAGATACATCTGAGTGAAATTTTACTTATACAAGTTTAAAGAGAAAATCTTTTTTTTAAAAAAATCATGAACAAAAAATTAATTTACCTACAAAACATTAAGAATCAACTTGATATCTTTAGTTGCTAGAAGATAGTGGAACATTACTTTTCAAAGTTAGAAAAGTAAAAAATAATAAAGCTCAAATACTTAAATCAACAATTAAATATGAAGCAAAAGAAAACAGTCTTTTTAAAATTTTTATTGAAGCATAGTTGATTTACATGTGTTAATTTCTTCTGTACAGCAAAGTGACTCAGTTATACATATATACATATAGAGATCTATATTCTTTTTCATATTCTTTTCCATTATGGTTTGTCACAGAATACTGAATATAAATCCCTCTGCTATACAGTATGACATTGTTTTTTATCTAAAACAGTCATTGAGATGGAAGAAGTAAGAAAATTTACCAACCACATACTTTTGTGAAAAAAAGAACACTTAAAAAAATAAATCCAAGAAAGAATAACAGTGGAATACAAGAGAGGAGCAGTAGTTGACTCTGACCTAGAGCTGCACCGTCCAAGATGGTAGTCATAAGCCACATGTGGTTGAGTTATTTAAAATAAGATAAAATAAAAATTCAGTTGTTCAGTTGCATTAACCACATTTCAAGCGTTCAGCAGCCAGCCTCATGTGGCCGGTGACAGCTGGTCTGGACAGTTAATATATAGAACATTTCCACCATTACAGGAAGTTCTACTGGGCAGCGCTTAATTTGAGGAAATGAAGGAACCTATAATGGAAGAAGACACGTGAGACCTTGACTTTGGGGAGATCTTTGTGAAACAAAATTTTAATGTGGAACCCAATCACATTCGTTTATTTAATAGTGACTAATATTAACCTATAGATAAGTCAAAAATATTTATAAAGAATAAAATGTTCTAAACTTTGAGAACATAAGAAATTATAACATAAAGAATAAAGTTGGAAGTTATGAGGGAGAAGAGGAGGGGAAGGAAGAGTAAATGCACTAAGTTCCTTATTTTTTTTTAATACACAGAGGTAGTTTGATATATTAAGATATAGAAATAGACAAATGTAACTAATAATAACAAAGAGAAGGTACATAGATAAGTGGTAGGAACTATGGAGTCTTTATTTTTTATGATAGTGAATAAATACCAAAGTTAATAAATTAATAAACAGAAATGTGATACATTAGCATAAAATGAGTAACAATAAAAGAACCAAAACAGAACTGTTAACAATGACTGTATTTGGACAGCAGGATGAGGTAGATACTTAGTTTTCATTGTATAATCTTGTGTGGTTTAAATTTTCATTTTTAACAAGGAAGTATATTGCCTCTATAGTAAAGAAAAAAATCCATTTAAAATGGTTATTATAAAGTCATAAGGTTTTCCTATAGAATAAAATCCTTCTTGTTTGACAATCAGAATTGTGTCAACTATTTTCTAAGGTAGCTATTCTTGAAGGATGAGTATCTCACAAGGAATTAGTAATAATCAAATAGAGCCAGCAAAAGATACAGGACAAATACAAGCCATTGAGACAGAGTAGAAATTAAATTTAGAAAGAGTTTCCATTTATATCCTGTACTCTCAGTCACTGAACTTAAAGTGTGTGATCAGATAAGTTAGCAATATAAAGTTGGAAACACTTCACTTTAAAGGAGGAGGAAATGTGTACTATTTGAAATGGTCCAAAACCTCTCATATTCAGCTCTGAAAGCAAGCAGGACCTTTAGAAGGATAGAGAAAGAAACGTGCAGCACTCTTTGGGGGCTGTCTGGGTGTTCCTGTGCTCATTTGTTCTTGCCAGAGGGAGAAGCCAGAAGACCAAAGCATTGCGAGAATGACTCTTCTTGCGGTAGCTCTGGCCTCCTAGGAATTAGGAAGTGCCATAAATCTCAGGAGAGAGACTGTGCAAAATTCCCAGCCCATATTTCAGACTCCAGAGGTTCAGATGCATTTTGTTATATTCCAGGAAAACAAGCAGGCTTTTTGGGCACACCTCTCAACCAGGCTCAAACTCCACGTCTTCGTGATTTGTCCATCATTTGAGCTACCAAGAATGCTACCTAATCCACAGTTTGCAGCTATTTTTAACAGACTCATATGCATTGTTGAAAACTACCCATATTTTGGCAGATAAGTCAGTCAACTCTGGAAACCATGCTGGTCTCTTAGATTTCTTTTTGGAAAGTGTTTAAGATTTATGGTGGGAATTACACATGACAGCTGCATTCTTTCCACTGGGTTTAGACCACCATTTGGTCTAATAACTCCTAATTGTGTGTCTATCCTAGTCTAAGCTTCTTCAGAAAAAAAAAAAAAAAAAGAGAGGGAGGAAGACTTTTGAAAATCCCCTACAGCAGTACCCAGTGATTTCTGTCAACAGTAAACACTATTTTGAAACTTAAGAAGGTCAGCTGATGAGGAACAAATAAAAGACATTTTGGTGAATGGGAATTTCTTTAGAGAATTTTTCATTAACATTACATTAATGCTGGTCTGATAAAAATAAATGTAAAATGTCTTAGTTTCATTGTGTTCCCAAAGTATTTTTAGCATAACAGGCAAAATTCCTGTCAGCATTTTCAGTCACGGTATTTTCTTAAAAGAAGTACCTCTTCAGTGATTTTTCTCCAAACTTCACCAAAGCACAACATAGATACCTTGAAGACATTGCTCATTGAAAAATCATAAGAGGTCTAATTATATTTCCAAAATAAGTAGTTTCCAATCCAGCAAGGATAATGTGGTCATGAAAAGGATGTCCAAATCCACCAATTTACATTGGTTTGGCTTGGCATGAATTTCAAAGTTCTTGGAGCAAAAAGAGGATGGCACGTGAATTATTCTAATTTGGGTTCGATTCCCAGGACTTAGGGTTTGCCATTCTGTGAGCCATTCGGGGGAGAGCTAATCAACTACAAGACTGTACCTATGTAATTTATAACTGCTAAAATTCACTGATGTGTTCCAGATTATTTTGCAAAATGTAATACCCTCCTTTTTAATATATACTTTGTCATTTTCACTCTATTTATGTAATTTAAAAAGTATGATAGCAGGGGAGCATGAGCCATTCAAAGCAGGAGCCAGTAATGTCAGAGATTGTTATCCTTCATAAGATATATGGTGTTGATATCTCTATATCTAAAGGGCTTGGAAGTTCTGTCAAGTTAGATTCAAATTGCATCTAATGTGTTTTGCTTTACTCCTTCTTTCTGGTTTCTAACATAAGCCACAAAGCAGTTTCTCTACTGTGACTTAGTTCTGCAACCACAGTGGTCACACTGGTCTGAGTTACCCTCCCTGTCTCCATTCCCAGCCCTCCCTTCTTTTATTCCAGAGGAAAATTGGGTTATTAATTTAGGATGAGGCTGCTTTGTTTGAACAGTGTAGTGCTTTCCAATTGCTCATACGTAATATAACCAACCCATACTGCTCTTTCAAATGTTTTTGATGACTGAACTTAAAAAAAAAAACGAAAAACCTTGTACTGAAATTTATGAAAGATCAAAGGGATACTTCCTATGTTGTAACTTTAAATTTCTATAAGAGAAAAACTTTTCAGATAGTAGGGAATTTCATTAATTGAAATTCAGTTTACAACTCTAGACAACACATGCATTTCAATAACATGTAAAATAATATTAGAAAAGAAAGAGTTCTAGCTTCAAAATAAAAATGCACTTGATTTATACCTATAAAGAGATATGCTTATTAAAATGAGGCTTAAGTAAGGTCCTTATTTGTAATAAAAATTTGTTGGGATTCAAATAATTTTATTTACTGTTGACCTTTGATAAAGGTCCAACTAATTAGCAAAACAAAAATTAATTTAAAAAGAAATATATAGTAAATTTTCTCATTTTTTTATTATAATAGTTGTTGACATTTCATTTTTAATCATTATTTTAAATAGGGCTAATTTGACCGATTCTTTACAAAAAACATATATTATTAAGGGCTTCCCTGGTGGCGCAGTGGTTGAGAGTCCTCCTGCCAATGCAGAGGACACGGGTTCGTGCCACGGTCCAGGAGGGTCCCACATGCCACAGAGCAGCTGGGCCCGTGGGCCGTGGCCACTGAGCCTGCGCGTCCGGAGCCTGTGCACCTCAACGGGAGAGGCCACAACAGTGAGAGGCCCGCGTACCGCAAAAAAAAAAAAAAAAAAAAAAAAAAAAAACCATATTAAGATTTCTTGTTTGAGAAAAATGTAGACCTGCATACTGCATCAATGTTTCTATTTTCCAAAATATTATTTTTCTCAAGTTCCTTCAGAGCAACTGATAACTCGTGGAAAATCATGAACGCTTTCATTTGGTGAAACTTTGTTTGACTTTGTGATGGCAAGGAAGATGACCTTATTCACCATTTGTGGTTCTGAATGACCTTTGACTATTTCCAAGCCAAAAACTATCACCAAAGGCCCCAACTTGCATCAATAAACATTTTTCTATAGACAATATGGAGTCACTGGAGGTCATTTTAGAGAAGAATTTCAAAATGTTTTCCCTAAGGACTACATGTTTAGAAAAAGTACAGATACCCCCAAGAGGGAGAACTTTGAAAGGGACACACTTACTTTAATGCATAAGTTTTAAAATTTTAAAATTCTATCACATTTTTTAAATTACATAGGTTAAAGCTAAGTACCAAACACTAAATGACAAAGCAAAAAAAGAAAATAGTTGATAAATTATTAAGTTTCTGAGCCCATGTGCATAAACTGAAGACCAGCATGATCTAATACTGAAACTAAAAATCAAACGTTAGGAAAGTTTTAATTAAGATGATTGTCACATTTAAGTTGTCGAGTGCACACTGTACTTAAAAATGAACTGGAGTGCCCTTTGATTAATGGAGCTATTTTGTGCATCAGAAAACAAAAAAAAAAAGAATGGATTTGCTTTTTATAAATGTATGTGTCTTAGACATTTTCACCACACACTAATAGGTGTGCAGCCTCACCTCAATTCCTCACCAATTCACAGATTCATAGTTCTCAGGAAGGGACAGAGACTCACTAATTTATTATTAGACTATTCTAGAATGACAAAACTCACACAAATTAATACATTTGTTAATAGCTATTCCATTTTATTGACATTATACATAAGTTATTACATGGAAGAGTATAGTGAGGATGAATAGGTGGGACACAGAGGGCTTTTTTTTTTTTCTTGGCCGTGCCGCATGGCTTGTGGTCTTAGTTCCCCAATTAGGGATCGAACCAGGGACCTGGACAGTGAGAGCGTGGAGTCCTAACCACAGTGAAAGTGCTCTGTATGATGCTGTAATGATGGATACAAGTCATTATACATTTGTCCAAACCAATAGAATGTACAACACCAAAACTGAACCCTAATGTAAACTATGGACTCTAGCTGTATCAATGTTGTTTTCATCAGTTTTAACAAATGTATCACTTTGATGGGGGATGTTGTTAATGGGAGAGGCTATGCATGTGCAGGGGCAAGGGGTATGTGGGAAACCGCTGTACCTTCCCTTCAATCTTGATATAAACTTAAAATTGCTCTAAAAAATAATGTCTTAAAACTGAGTGAATAATGGCTTTGATTTATGCCATTAATATCAGTATTACACATTATGTCATTCTGTCCTAACCTACTGATGATATATTTTGCACAGCAGCGGAAATGTTCCTACTATAAAGTATTGACACTTAAAAACAGAGATGGTAAAGCAATAAAGGAGCTCATTTCATGTCAGTAAAGAACTTTACAAAAAATTTATTCTGCTAGACTATGACAATAATTTCTATCAATTTATCTAGTACTATCTATTGTGAATTACAATGTTTAATGTTGATACCATACCACCTCCCTAGAGAAACTGCTGAGATACTGACCTCTACATTAACTGGTAATCTCATCCAGGCCTCCTTGAGGGCCTAGACACATCAAGGAATATGCAATCCTGACATTAAAATTATGTTATCAACATTTCTTATCAACAATAATAGTGTTTGAATAAATATTTCTCTTTTCATTTTCCTGTTTCTTTATCTTTTTGATAACTGGGTCATGGAAATAACCTGATGATATAAATAAATGTGTGGAAAACAAGTGGTTGATTATCCAAACCCACTGCCAGGATAAGTTATTTTGAATTATAGATAAGTAGTTTTAAAATAATCTGGAACTAATGTCACCATCTTGTCAGATTTCTTTTTATTTTTCCCTCCATAATGGAGCACCCCATTACCTAAAATACACTAGAGATTTTCAAAGTAGTTATACATCCATAGTAGAATTTTCATTCTGTAGTTTCAAATAATCAGACCAATATATGTTATGCTATAGTAATTACAGGAAAAGAGAATGAAACAATGGAAATGGATTGGAATCCCTAGGAATAGAATAAAACAGAATAGAATAAGAATAAGAATAGGAGAGAGGGAAGAAAGGGAGACAGTAAAAAGAGAAGTGAGAAGGGAGTAAAGGAGAGGGAGGGAAGGAAGGAAAGGAGGGAAGGAGGGAGGGAGATTTTAAGGAAAGAAGACTTCACAAGCACTTTGGGTTACTTTATCTTTCCAACAAGGGGCAATAATACACATATACATGAAGGTTCTTCTCCCTACTCCACCCCAAGTTTGATTCCTGTCTTTTTTGGGGGAATGAATCTTAACTATACTTTGAAATCCCATGCTACCTACTTCTGTTTTATGGTTGAACTACACTCAAGTTTGTTGATGATTAACTGTTACTGAACTTAATGATTAGTTTGCTTGTATTAAAATATTGAAGATTGCTTGGTGTAGGACATAGAAATTTGTTTTCTCTGTGAGGAAGAGAGAGTTGGTGGTGATTTACTACTTTCTTCCTTCCCATAATTATTATTATTATTTTCCTTTACCATCTCCGTTCTTATATGAGTGAATATAAAACATGCCCTTTTGTTTTCAGGTCTAGATGTTGATGGAATATATCGAGTTAGTGGCAATCTAGCAACAATACAGAAGTTAAGATTTATTGTCAACCAAGGTAAGTGATTTCTTCACTTCAGACCTTTTTACAAGTAGTTTCATCTCCAACAATATTTCACACTCTCTGCGTATGTATTATGAATATATACTGATAAAGGCTTTGAAGGGAGAAAGAGAAATTTGAAGAAATTAAACAATTATTACCAGAGAAGTAAAAGATAGCCAGTTTACTTGGAGGTAAATAGAATAAAGAGAGGGACTAACTATTATGTTGTGTTAAATAAATAACAAGTGAAATATGACAAACTAAAAATGAAGAAGAGAATAATAAAAGGAAAAAATAAACTAGCTTTGAAAAGTGTTACTGGTATATAATACACACTTAATATACGTTGATAAGTGAATAAATAAATGAATGGTGGAAAATGTAAGAGTCAAGATCACAGATGTTAGAAAAATATATAATAGGTAAGTAAAAGAATTAAAAATTAGGAAATGCAAATATCATCAAAGGATTACAAACTAAAACAACTATGAAATACTACTATTAAGCCTATTAAAATGGCTAAAATTTAAAACACTGACAACACCAAATGCTGACAAGGATGTGGAACAACAGGAACTCTCATTCATGCTGGTAGAAATGGAAAGTAGTACAGCTAGTTCGGAAAATAGCTTAGCAGTTTCTTATGAAAATAAGTATATTCTTACCTTATTACCCAGCAGTTGTGCTCCTTGGTATGTACACAAATGAGTTCAAAACTTATGTCCACACAAAAAACTGCACACAATATTTCCAGCAGCTTTATTCGTAATTGGTAAAATTTGAAAGCAACCAAGATATCCTTCAATAGGTGACTGGACAAACAAACCATAAAATATCTATAAAATGGAATATTATTCAATGATAAAATGAAATGAGCTGTCAAGTGATGAAAAGGCTTCAAGGAAACTTAAATGCATATTGCTATGTGAAAGAAGCCAGTCTGAAAATGCTATATACTCTATTGTCTCAACTATATGACATTTTGGAAAAGGCAAAACTATGGAGATAGTAGAAAGATCAGTGATAGCAAAGGATTTGAGGGGAGAGCGGAAAGAATAAGCACAGGGGATTTTTAGGGCCATGAAACTATTCTGTTTGATATTGTAATAGTGGATACATGTCATTATATATGTCATTATACATTTGTCAAAATCTATATAATATACGACACTAAGAGTGAACCTTAATGTGAACTATGGACTTTAGTTAATAAAAACTTATAAATATTGGCTCATCAATTGTAAAAAATGGGGCTTCCCTGGTGGCGCAGTTGTTGAGAGTCCGCCTGCCGATGCAGGGGATGCGCGTTCGTGCCCCGGTCTGGGAGGATCCCACATGCCACGGAGCGGCTGGGCCCCTGAGCCATGGCCACTGAGCCTGCACGTCCGGAGCCTTTGCTCCACAACGGGAGAGGCCACAACAGTGAGAGGCCCGCGTACCGCAAAAACAAACAAAAAAACAATTGTAACAAATGTACTACACTAATGCAAGATGTTACTAATAGGGGAAATTTGGGGGGAGTGGTCAGGCATAAGAGGGAGTATATCGGAACTCTGTATTTTCTATTTTTCTGTAAACCTAAAACTTCTCTAAAAAAGACAGTGAATTTTAAAAATAAAAATTAGGAAATGTTGAAAAAAAAGACTAAAACATCTTGAGATGGTGTTATAGACAGCTCACAGGTTTAGAATTAGACACATGGAGTAAAACCCAGACACTCTCTCCTTGTGTCCTTGACATCTTATTTAACTCCCTTATGCTCTGTTTCTTATCAGTAAAAACAGGATGGAAGTGCCTTAGAAATATTTTTGAGAATGAAATGAGATAGTGTGTGGTATTCCCTTAGTAATGTAACAGACTCATGGTAGTTGTTCAGTACATCTAAGTTTCCCTTTCACTTAAAAAGTCAATGATAAAAAAAAAAAAGTCAATGATGTCTCATTACCTTCAGGAGAATTTACACAAAGTCTTCATAATCTGGCTTCCCAGCTACTTCTAGCTGACTGCAGGTCCTCTGAATTTTCTTCACGATACATTCCTAACTGTACTTCCTTATTTACATACTGTTGTATTTCTTAATGCCTTTGCATAGTCTCTTCCATCTACTTTCAATATTCTCCTGTATTTTCCTTCCCATCCCACATACAAAAGCTTCCTGCCTGGTTAGATTTCTCCTTATTCTTAAAGGCCCAGATTATAAATAATTTTCTCCAGGGAGCCTGCAACATCCCTCAGTCAAATTCCTTCTCTGTGTGCCCATTATGCTGGGTAGTTAAATTTGCATTCGTACAGGCACATCTAACTTCTAAAATTCCATCTATTATAAGACCTAGAGATTTAATGCCATCTTTTAAAGAGAATTTTATCAAATGTATTTAGTGATTATATTTCACGAACATTAAAATTTGCAAGTCTTGGAATAAAAAAGAAGATATTGGTTGAAATATGTGTCTCCTACATAAATCTCTATACACCTAAAAAGGTAAGATTTAAATTAGCCTTATATCTTCCCTCACTAACCACCAGTAGCTCTGGAGCCTCCATACAGGGAGCTCTTAATATCTGTTGTATAGTGTGTGTGTGTGTGTTGCAAATAGTAGAAGTGTTAATACAGAGAATCATTAACCTCTCCAGCAGTTCAAATTGGGTTGAACCATACTTTTAAGTGTTAACTTCAGTGCTTTTGGCTAGTGGCCACACGATTCTTATTTCTGAACATCTCTATAACCTAGAATCTGTTTGCTCACTAATGTACACCATTGTCTTTCAGAATTACTGTCCTTCCTGGGCAAAAAACAGAACTGAACATTACCTTATGTATTCATATTGTCCATTGGCCTGAACCAAAGTACCCCACTGTGGATAAAAATTGGATAAAATACCCCAGCTTTTTATAACCATTCCTGTTTATAACCAGCTAAAATCATTCTTGTAATATATTTCATACTGAAACCATATCCTGATTGGGATTCTAGACAGGTGGGCAACACATTTCTTCTACAAACAAGAAATCTCAAAACAGAAGCCATGTTAGAAACAAACACTAGTTGCATTTCCTGCTTTAAAAAAAAATTATGCTCAGCAGTCTGAAAAGGCAAAAAAAAAAAAAAATCTGCAGTGAGAATATGAAATCTGTCCATCTCATCTTTTGCAATCCAAACTTCAGCATCCTCTGGGGCTGTGTAACTGCTCATGTTTCCATGAGAGTTGACAATGTAAAGCTGGACAGAGGCCTGAGTTGGTATCTGGTAGCACAGAATTGTCAGTAAACTGTCTCCCTGGTTTATACCACTGTCAGAATGCAACACACTCAACACAAATTATGCTGTATTAGAACCTTTGATACTAGTATTTTGTCCAAGCTGTGTTGTGGAGTTGTTTTGAATTAGATGATAAAAGATATGCCTATACCATCCTCTCTCAAATTTTGCTAATCAGATTATCCTGTGAATGAAATTTTCAGGAGTGGACCTGTAGCATTTGTTCTAACACCATACCTTCCCCTCCATCTGCATGCTGGTTGCTGACAGCAGAGCTGATATGAGAGAGAATCAGTGCTGGATACAAAGAGACTGAGTGTGTACATTGTGGTCTCTCCTCTGTGTGTGTATGTGTGTGTGTGTGAGTGTGTGCAATGAAGTGGCAGTGCAGTGATAATTCCTTGAAAAGCATAAAGCAATATGTGAATGCAATGCATTCTTTTTTTGTATTCAGAGATGGAACATACCTGGTTTTGGCATACCCTCTTTGTATCAACACCTTTTATCTCCTCCATATTCACGTTCCACAATGTTTCCTTTTTAGAAGGTTCTAAACGTACAGTTTTTAAAATGAACAAGCCCTACCCACCATTGGACTATACAAATGAAAACTGATTTTGGGGATTTTCAAGAACAGTTTAATTGCAATTTATGTATTTCACTAACTTTCTTGAATGCTATAATCATCAGCAATTCTAAATACACCAGTTGGATGATTCAATTTGTTTTGGTTTTCTGTTTGACTCACTAAATCAGTAGGAATTGGATACCCTTATTATACTTCCAGATCAGATGGCATGCAAATTAAATTCAAAGTGATCACTTTTGAAAAGTATTTCCTAATTATAACTAGTAATGAAGATAATAATAATTATTATTGTAAAAGTAGCTAACATATTTTCATAATTTATTATGTGCCAGGCACTGTACCAAGCGCTTTACTTATATCATTTAAATTAATCCTTTCTGCTATCCCATAGAATGTGTTCTATTACTGCTCCCATTTTAAAGTTGAGGAAACTGAGGCTCAGAAATGTTAAATAATGTCCTAAGGTCATAAAGGAATAAGTGAAAGAGCTAGGACTAGATCCCAGTCTCTCTGTCTCAGAGTGTATGCTAAAAACCACTGCCTGATTTGACATTTCCCATTCATTGATTGTTGATTACCTCCTAACAAAAGTGGAGCTCAGTCTTTTCATGTTGTACCCAGTTGTTAGTGACTTTCTTTCTGTTTTCTGTAAGTGACAAGTACTGTCATAGGAGTTTGGCTAAAACTTTTCAAGAAAGAGAAATGCCTGGGAAAACACCAAATGCCATAGTTAGGAAGAAGCCAGGCACTACCATTCTCTGTAGGGCTTCATGTATCTATGCTTGGACCAAGAAACTACTTTAACACAATATTCTGTTGCAACCTACAGGAAAGGCATTGAAGACTCTAGATTTACTGGGCTGTTGATGCATTACTGAGCAGTGCTCTGCTTTGTTTGTTGTATTTGGTGACAGCTTTCAGTAACATTTTGCTGATGCTGCTCTTCCATTCTATGAGGACGTCCCCAAAGAAAACTAGTCCGTGACCTTAGATGTCAACTTGTCATCAGCCTCTGAGACTGCGTCGATTCTTTGGGATGATCTGTGACGTGATGGTTTTCTTGTGTGGGGTACTTTTACAAAGGACAGACTTTAGCACTGAGGATGCTACATAACTGTCTTGAGAACTTTTTGACAGTGGGTCTTAGAAGTCCCACCAGTCTGAATTCCCCCTCCTTCTGACATCAAAATTCTGGTTTGAGCTGCCCATCTAGCTTATTGTTCAAACTCCAAATTCAGTTCAGACTCTCTTTGGTATTACTTAGATGTTCTCTTTCACCCTTTAAAAAAGGGACAAGGAAGACTGGCATCCTTTTTGGAAGATATTAACTATGAAGCTTCCCAAGCCCATAAGCCAATGGGAGGACTCTGAGGCAGTAAAGGAAGAACTGACTGGGAATTTTCCAAACTAGTGTTTCTTAGTACACAATAACAAATATTCCCTCTAAGCATTTCTCTGAACTGGAGGAAGTTACTTCTTACCAGGATTTTAGACATGCTTTCCATATATAGAAAAATAATTTAAAGGAACATTCTTAGGGACACCCTCCTTCACTTTTTCACACCCGGAGGAACAAAATATATAAATGCCATAAATCTACACGGCCAAGAATCTTAATTGGGTATGTGGGTGTGTGTACGTGTGTGTTCATACGATTGTGTGTGTGTTATTTTAAAATGGAAGAGGATTTTTTCCCATTAATTTACAGTCTTGTACTTTGCATACCTTTATTCATCCAGATCTTATTGACATAATGATCCAAATTAAATATTGGCTTAAAGAGATGAACTTGCTTATTTTGAACATACTAAGAATAAGCTTCATTGAAAATAAACCATTAGAGAAACAATTTTGTGTTGCCAACTATATCTAAACTACTTTTTTTATAGATTTGTACCACAAAGCAAAGAAAGCAAAGCATTAACTTCAGTAGCTATCCCAGTGCTTTTCATATTATTTACAGCATCAAAAATTGAATAAATGAAGAGGAAAGCGAGAAAGAATGTGAACAATTGGCAGTTTCACCATGAAATAAGCAATTGTATGAAACAGAAAAAGATCTGGAAAAGGATTTCAAAACTTCTAGTTCTGTGCTCATAAAATAGACCTTGCATCAAGTCCATTCATTTTTCTATTAAGTGAGTTTATATTGCCCTCTTATTATTTTTAAAATGAGGTATTTCCTTAAGCTTACTTCCCTCTCACTGCCAACCACAGCAACAACAAAACAAACTGTGTTATTTGCTTTATCCGATTCCACAGGGCAGTTTTTGGAAAGTTGAATCATTGATATTGCACCTTTCTGGCTTCCATGTGACAAGATTATCGTTTAACAATGATTTATTTTTCCCATTAAAGCTGAAAAGATCACTTGATCATAAAAGGGCCAGACTCTAACATCGTTCAGGGCTTTGGAAACTTTCTTAAACCTCATTTTTTTAGCCGCGTTGAGTCAGAGAGCTCAAAGACTTGTATTGCTTTCTAGCTGCTTAAGAAAATGTATTTGTCATTAGTAAATAATGGTAAACACAGAGGTCAAAACAATAAGCTCTTCATGTACATATATATTTATATAGTTTTTAGTTTCATGTAATATTCAAATAACAACTTTCTGAATATAGTCTCTAAAGTAAACAAATTCTAGCTACTTATGTTAAAGCAAATTATACCATCCATTTATTGTGGACTATATTTTATAATTCATTACATCCCAAGCAATAAGGAACTGACTTAACTGTGTGGTGAAACAATCAAAGACAGAGACCATCTAGTGGGGAAAGAGCACTGGATAAGCATCGATGAAACTGCCTCCTTATCTTGATTCTGAGCTATTCGTTAGTCTAATGGAAACTATTTTAACCCCTTTGAATCACAGACTCTTCATTTCCAAAATGGGAATAATAATGAAAATGTTAGGACTTTAAGAACTCTGAATCAGCCAAGTGATCATCAGTATTAACTTTAATTAAGTGACAAGTGGTTACATGGAATCAGATCAGTATTACTTAGTTGTGTTAATAATAGCATGATACTAAATATTAATAATCAAATATGGCTTTTAGCTTGCACATGATTGAGTTTTCTCTGATGATAATAAGATTATTTTTCTTTGGAGACTCCCTGCTATCCAGTGATTTGTCTCATTCCTAGACAAATTCATAGGAAGTCTGGGTTAGCTTTATCTTATCCATAGGCTTTTGGGAGATTCCAGATTCCAAAAGACTAGCCTCATGTTCATTGGAGAGGAGGAGAAAAGTCTACTGAAATTTTAGGGCCTGGTTTAGTTTTGGCTTTTCCATTGGGTCAAGAAATTGAGTCCAGAAACTAAATCTGTCAGAGTTGTGCCACTGCCAATTTTCAAGGAAAACCCTAAGGATATTTATAAAAATCCATCATCATCATAAATCATTATCATCACCATAAGAATTAATGTGTAGTCATTACAAATTAGTGGAAAAACACACCAATCTTACTTCTGCTCTAACGAAGCTTGAAAGTACTGGTTCCCAACCCTGACTATATTTCAAATTTTTCTTGGTTATCTACTGCTGCCTAATAATATTACCACCAACTTAGCTGCTTAAGCAACACACATTTATTATCTCCCAGTTTTTGTGGGTCAGAAGTCTGGGCATACATAAAAAGAAACGAAATTGAGTTATTTGTAGTGAGGTGGATGGACCTAGAGTCTGTCATATGGAGTGAAGTAAGTCAGAAAGAGAAAGACAAATACCATATGCTAACACATATATATGGAATCTAAGGAAAAAAAATGTCATGAAGAACCTAGGGGTAAGACGGGAATAAAGACACAGACCTACTAGAGCATGGACTTGAGGATATGGGGAGGGGGGAAGGGTAAGCTGTGACAAAGTGAGAGAGTGGCATGGACATATATACACTACCAAACGTAAAATAGATAGCTAGTGGGAAGCAGCCGCATAGCACAGGGAGATCAGCTCGGTGCTTTGTGACCACCTAGAGGGTGGGATAGGGAAGGTAGGAGGGAGGGAGACACAAGAGGGAGGGGATATGGGAACATATGTATATGTATAACGGATTCACTTTGTTATAAAGCAGAAACACACCATTGTAAAGCAATTATACTCCAATAAAGATGTAAAAAAAAAAAAAAAAAAAAAGTCTGGGCATGGATTAGCTGAATTCTCCATAAGGCTACAATCAAGGTGTCAGCCAGGGGTGGGTCCTCTCTGGAGGCTCAACTGGGGACTGGTCTGCTTCCAAGCTCCCATGATTGTTGGCAGGATTTAATTCCTTGTAAGTTGTTGGACTTAAGGTCTCAACATTACTGGCTGTTGGCCAAAGGCCTTGTGGACATTTCCATAGGCCATTTCACAGCATGGCAGCTTTCTTCATCAAGGCAGACAAGGATATAGACCAGTGGCTAAAGCAAAGTTATAATCTTTTGTAAGATATCATGAAGGTTATAACTCAGCACCTTTGGGGCATGCTGATGGTTAGAAGCAAGTCACAGTTTGTATCCATGCCCTAGAGGAGGGGATTACAGAAGGCATGAATACAAGGAAGAGGAGAGAATCAGGGATCACTTTAAAGTCTGTCTGCCATGAGAATCAAGTAGTGGAACTTTTTAAAAATAAAGATTTTTGGAGCTCAGTCATAAAAACTCTGATGTAAAAACCTGAGGTTAGAGCTATAAGTATGCATTTTAAAAGAAAAACTTTACAGGTGACTCAAGTGCGTAGCCAGGTTTGGGAACTCCTGCACAGTATCCAGCTAGTTTTATTCTGGCTATTTAGAGGAGACATGACCTACAAGCCATAAGATATGTGAAGATTATGTTTGATGAAAACAGGAATAGATTATGAACACTTTTTTGTTAACCAATTTTCTAGTGATGAGAAGTTTTCTTTTTGACTATTCATTGATATAATAATGTTAACTAAGTCTTATGAACTCTGAGTCATGATTTGGAACATAACTAAGAAATGAATGTCATGAATGTAACACATATATTATTCATATGATTAAAATTGCTGACATTTTTCACAGCTGCAATCCTTTTCCAATATTATAGATTTTGGAATAAATGAAAAAGAAAGTTGTTTTACCTAAGGATTTGCTAACAAAGCTAAAGAGTAAATAATATTTTTAAATGTAACAGAATAATACTGATGCTGATGATAGCTAGCATTTAATTGAGAATCTGCTACGTGGCAGGTATGCAAAGTTAGAGTTATCTCAAACCCTCATAAAAGTTTGCAAGGTAGATAAACTTTATTATCCACATTATTTACACATGAAAATCATGGTTCGGAAAGTTTAAGTAACTTTTCTAAGGTTACAAAGTTATTATGTTTTGAAGCCAGACGGTGAACCCATTTTAAACTTACTCCAAAGAATATATTGCTCGTTGCTGGATTCAATTTACTATAGGGGAGGGGGCAGCTCTCTCATTTTCTTCTTTTTAACATCAAAGAACCAAAAACCACTTCTTCTCATTATAATACTATACATTCTTGATGTCCAGTCTGTGGGACTCTTTTATAAAAGGAAACTTCATTTTAAAATGTCCTTTCAATAAATAACCCCTAACTGCCTGTGACTTCATGAAGCGTAGTAAGTTTGATTCCTTTTTGTATCCCCAATACAACAAAGTGCCCACTACTGTTTATGGGTTAAAGATTTGTTGCAACAAAATAAGAGAATGATGAACTTCTTAAACAAATCAACTCTCTATCAAATGGTCTCATTGGTACATTGTGTTAGGTTCTACTTCTTGGATGTCTCAGTAAAGAAAACTCAAGCTGTATCTCACATTTATTTTCTCCCAGACTCCTATAAATTAACACAATTTTAGACTGTGTAAAAAAATCATGGGACAGAAATAAAGAGTGAAAAATCCTGTATTCCCATTCTCTGCCTCAGTAAGACAGAGCTTGAGGAGAGATGGTTTACCTTGTGTCATTGGCAATTGGGCAAGTCAGGCACGACATAGGAAGTAGTGGTGTAACTTCGCTTGCCATCTTGGCTCTCCAGAATGTTGGAAATGACTAAGTAGAGAGAAAATAGGAATTGAATAAATAGCAATGAAATTAATTATATTGCTCTTGTTAAGTCCATGCCTTGAATTTTGAAAGTATGCTTTGGTGTTTGTTTTCACCCAGGAGGTCCCTGTTGCCAGTAATTATGGCTTCAGTGACTCATATATATTTATATGGCACCTCTTTTTCAAGGTGCTCCATGTAATTTAGAAGGAGTTCCTAAAAGTGTGCTATAGGAAAAAAGGTATTCTTATTATTTCAAAGCTGCTTCTAGAAAGAAAAAGGAACAGGTGTAGGGGCAGGAAGGAATTTTGGGGGGTCTCCATAAACTCCCTGAAGAGAAGCATCCAAAATTTACAAAGGTAAGGCCTGAAGCAATGATCAGATGAAAATCTGAATGACTTAGAGTCATGCAGAACTCAAAACCCGTCCTCTCTATGCCCTCACATTCATGGCCCACCAGGGACGGAGTGACAGATATCCCTGTCAGCTTTCCTTTTCTCTGAGGGTCCTGGCACATCAGGATTGATACAGAACTGAGAGGTGAGCTCCATAAAATAAGATTTTGGCTTTTATATCATTCATTCATTGACAGACACTTAAAAAGTTCTTACTATGTGCCAGGCAACATGCAGGATGCTGGAAATAGCAGTGAATACAACAGGTGACATTCTCATTGACACAGAGCCTGTATTTCCATGGATATTCCAATCCAGTAGCCAAGAAGATTGGTGGTCTATTCAATGTAAATTAGTAGGAAAATTCTAGGATCTGCAGGCCCCACAGATTCTTTTTCCTGCCTACCTCTCTGATCTCACCACGTACCTCTCTCTCATCTCATTATTTTCCAACCATCCTGGCTTCCTTCCTTCCTTCCTTCCTTCCTTCCTTCCTCAGACACATCAAGCTCATTTCCTTCCCAGGGCTTTGGCTTTTGCTCCTGTGTACCTGAAATGTGCTTCCTCCAGACACCTACAGGACTCACTCTTCTCAACATTTGAATCATCTTCTCAGCAAGGCCTTCCATGACTAACACCTCTGAAACATGCCTCCACCATGCCCACCCAGTCACTCTCCACCCCAATATTTGTTTTGTTTTCTTCAGAACACATACTATCTGAAACTGCCTTGCTTCTTTATTTGTTGCTTCAGTGGCTGCCTTTCTCCTCTACACTGTAGCCTCTATACAAGCAAGCTCTTGCCTATTTTGGTCTCTTAAGTATCCCCAGTTCTTACTGTACCTGGCACATAATAGCCTTCAAATAAGTATTTGTTGAATATTGAATGAATTCCATAGGGAAATTAATGAATAATGTGGACCACAAGCGATGGTTAGACCCTAATCAAAGGTAACTTTAGCTTTTAGGGCCAGAAAAAAATATAGCCTCAAGAAAAAAAATCTTCAGAATTTGAGAGTCTATGTCCAATCGGTCCAATAAATCACAAACTTCTCCCCACCTCCCATCTCCACCTGTGGTCATAATCTTACTGTCCAACATGGACCACATAAGAAAGACTTGGCAAAAAAAAAGAAGAAAAAAAAAAAAGAGACACCTGTCAAGATGGAAGACCATAGCCAGCTCTTACATCCTGGCCTAATAGGCCAAGAAAGGCTGCCTAAACAATGAGTAACTCCCAATCCAGGTGGTAAGACCACACTCAGGACTGTCATCTGCTTATGTAAATTTCCACAGTGTGATTCCTCTCAGTAATATTGCTTATCCACAAGGCTCTGCCAACCCCACGTCAGTCTGCCAAAAGCCACCTCTCAAATTGCAAGGGACTTTCCTGGTCTTACCATGCCCCCCGCCACAAAAGTATTATAAAATGAAAAGTATATGAGAAGAATCAGGAAAGGAGGAAAATTAGTTTAAGGAATAAAATAAGGCTTTAATTTGCCTAAGGACAACTTGAAATGGAAATTTATTCATTCAGAAATATCTGTTGAAAACCTATGAGTCAGAATCTCTTCTGGGTACTGAGGAGAGCCCAGGGGAATCAGGATCTGGTGGAGTGTACATTTTGGTGTCAAGAGACAGATAATAATCAAATACACAAGATGCTTACAGATCAAGTCAAGAGTCAAGATGTTGACATGATAGAAGATAACCAAGGAGATGAGGGAGATGGTCCTCATTTTGGACGATCTGGGAAGATCTCTTTGAGGAGGTACCATCTGAGTAGAAACTTGCCCTGATAGGAAGGAGAGAGGAACACAAAGATGTGGGGGGAGAGCAGAGCAGGCAGAGGAAAACTGGTCCCAGGGAATGAGGGCTTGGATGACATCAGGACACAGAAGTTAGAGAGGTGGGCAAAGCCAGCCCAGGGAGACCCTTGCATATCAAGATAAGAAGTTTTGCCTTTCATTCTAAGTTCAATGGAAAGTCACTGGGGTAGAGGGAGGTGGGAGATAATCAGAAAATGATCTGGCATTATTTATTTTTAAATCATTCTGGCTGCTATGAGTATTTATTTTTAAGTCATTCTGGCTGCTATGAGAAGAATAGATTGTAGAAGAGTAGAAACAGGGGAACATTTAGGAGGTTATTACAGTAGGTCAGTCAAGATATAATAATGGTGACTGGTTTACATGAGGTAAACTCCATATTCTACTGTACTTTGTCTCATTTGTCTCATTTTCTATGTGTCTTGTGAACAATTTCTTTTAGGCCATTAGGTGAAAAGAGAACACTGATGTCCAGGAGTTAGAAAACTTAGATCAGTTTCTGTATCACCTCTTATTAACTGTGTCCTCTTGCTCGAGTTACTTAACCTTCACAGGCCAATTTTCTTATCTTTAAAGCAAGACCTTCTGTTCACCTGAGATGAGTTAATCACATGAAATAATGAACCAGTTATACCGGAAAACGCTACACCATACCTCATTTTGTTGTGCTTCACTTTATTGCGCTTCATAGACACTGCCTTTTTCACAAATTGAAGGTTTGTGGCAACCCTGACCAAGTTTATCCATGCCATTCTTCCAACAGCATTTGCTCACCTTGTGTCTCTGTGTCACATTTTGGTAATTCTCACAATATTTCAAACTTTTTCATTATAATGACTGTTATGGTGGTCTGTGATCAGTTATCTTTGATGTTACTATTGTATGTTTTGGGGCACTGTGAACCACGCCCATGTAAGACAGTGAACTTAATCCATAAACGTTGTGTGTGTTCTGTCTGGTCCACCAACCAGCTATTCCCTTGTCTCTCTCCTTCTTCATAGGTTTCCCTATTCCCTAAGACACAACAAAACTGAAATCAGGCCAATCAATAACCCTACAATGGCCTTTAAGTGTTCAAGTAAACACTTAAATCAAAAGCTAGAAATGATTAAGCTTAGTGAGGAAGGCATGTCAAAAGATGTGATACGTAGAAAGCTAGGCCTCTTGCACCAGTTGGTCAAGTTATGAATCAAAGCAAAAAAAATTTTTTTTAAATTAGAAGTGCTACTCCCGTGAACACACAAATGATAAGAAAGTGAAACAGTCTTATTGCTAATACAGAGAAAGTTTTAGTGGTCTGGATAGAAGATCAAACCAGCCACAACATTCCTTTAAGCCAAAGCCTAATCCAGAGCAAGGCCCTAACTCTCTTCAATTCTGTGAAGGCTGAGAGAGATGAGGCAGCTTCAGAGGAAAAGTTTGAAGCTAGCAGAGGTTGGTTCAGGAGGTTTAAGGAAAGAAGCTGTCTCCATAACATCAAATTACAAAGTGAAGCAGCAAGTGCTGATGTAGAAGCTGCAGCAAGTTGTCCAGAAGATGTAGCTAAGAAAATTAATGAAGGTGGCTACACTAAACAACAAATTTTCAATGCAGATGAAACAGCCCTATATTGGAAGAAGGCACCATATAGGACTTTCTTTTTTTTTTTTTGCGGTACGCAGGCCTCTCACTGTTGTGGCCTCTCCCATCGCGGAGCACAGGCTCCGGACGCACAGGCTCAGCGGCCATGGCTCACGGGCCTAGCCGCTCCGCGGCATGTGGGATCTTCCCGGACCAGGGCACGAACCTGTGTCCCCTGCATCGGCAGGCGGACTCTCAACCACTGCGCCACCAGGGAAGCCCCATATAGGACTTTCATAGTTAGAGAAGTCAATGCTGGCTTCAAAGCTTCAAAGGACAGGCTGACTCTCTTATAAGAAGAGGCTAATGTTCTAGTGACTTTAAGTTGAAGCCAGTGCTCATTTACTATTCTGAAAATCCTAGGGCCCTTAAGAATTATGCTGACTGATTCACTTTGTTATAAAGCAGAAACTAATAAAAAAAAATGGAAAAAAAAAAAGAATTATGCTGAATCCACTCTGCCTGTGCTCTATAAATGGAACAACAAAGCCTGGGTGACAGCACATCTGTTGACAACATGGTTTACTGAATATTTTAAGCCCACTGTTGAGACCTACTGCTCAGAAAAAAAGATTTCTTTCAAAATATTACTGTTCATTCACAATGCACCTAGTCACCCAAGAGCTCTGATGGAGATGGACAATGAGATTAATGTTTTCATGCCAGCTAACAGCACCCATTCTGCAGCCCTTGGGGCAAGGAGTAATTTTGACTTTCAAGTCTTATTATTTCAGAAATATATTTCGTAAAGCTATATAGATAGTGACTCATCTGATGGATTTGGGCCAAGTAAATTGAAAACCTTCTGGAAAGGATTCACCATTCTAGATGCCACTAAGAACATTAGTGATTCATGGGAAGAAGCTGAAATATCAACATCAATAGAAGTTTGCAAGAAGTTGATTCCAACCTTCATGAATGAGTTGGAGGGACTCAAGACTTCAGTGGAGGAAGTGACTGCAGATGTGGTGGAGAGAGCAAGAGAACTAAAAGTGGAGCCTAAGTCTGTGAGACTGTTTCTATTTTGTAAATAAGTTAATTTGTAACATTTTTTTAGATTCCACATATAAGCGATATATGATATTTCTCTTTCTCTGTCTGACTGACTTTGCTCAGTATGACAGTCTCTAGGTCCATCCATGTTGCTGCAAATGGCATTATTTTCTTCTTTTTAATGGCTGAGTAATATTCCATTGCATATATGTACCACATCTTCTTTATCCATGCCTCTGTTGATGCAGACTTAGAGAACGAACTTATGGTTACCAGGGGGAAAGGGTGGCGGGGGCAGGGATAGTTAGGGAGTTCGGGATTGACATGTACACACTGCTGTATTTAAAGTATATGACCAACAAGGACCAACTGTAGAGGACAGAGAACTCTGCTCAATACTGTGTAATAACCTAAATGGGAAAATAATTTGAAAAGGAATAGATACATGTATATGTATAACTGAATTACTTTGTGGCACACCTCAAACTAACACAACATTGTTAATCAACTATATTCCAACATAAAATTAAAAGTTTAAAAAAATCATTTTATAGATTATAACATAGGAAAAAGTGTTTTTATTTTAAGACACATGATCATCTATGAAGAAAATCCCTGAGACTACATAAAATAGCTATTACAACAAATAAATTAATTTAGTAAAGTCCCAGGAAACAAAGCAGGATGGCTTGATTACTGCAGGAAATGAGAGAATTTTGTTGGAGTGTTGGAACTATTTTGTATGTTGATTGTACTGGAAGTTATATGATTGTATGAGTTTGTCAAAATGCAGATCTGTACAACAAAAAGAACAAACTTCAGTGTATGTAAACTGAATTAATAAGCAAAGCATTATTGGAAAACAAAAAAGAAGTGGAGCCTAAGATGTGACTGAATTGCTACAATCTCATGATAAAACTTGAATGGGTGAAGAGTTGCTTTTTATGAATGAGCAAAGAAATTGGTTTCTTGAGATGGAATTTACTCCTGGTGAACGTGCAGTGAAGATTGTTGAAATTGAAGAAGAAAATGATTTAGAATATTACATAAACTTAGCTGATAAAGCAGTGGGAGGGTTTGAGAAGATGGACTCCATTTTTTTTTTTTTTTTTTTTTTGCGGTACGCGGGCCTCTCACTGCTGTGGCCACTCCCGTTGTGGAGCACAGGCTCCGGACGCGCAGGCTCAGCGGCCATGGCCCACGGGCCCAGCCGCTCCGCGACATGTGGGATCTTCCCGGACCGGGGCACGAACCTGTGTCCCCTGCACCGGCAGGCGGACTCTCAACCACTGCGCCACCAGGGAAGTCCATGGACTCCAGTTTTGAAAGAAGTTCTACTGTGGGTAAAATGCTATCAAACAGCACTGCACGCTACAGAGAACCTGTTTGTAAAAGGAAAAGTATCAATGTGGCAAACTTCATTGTCATATTTTAAGAGATTGCCCCCAGCCACCCCAGCCTTGAGCAGCCACCACCCAGATCAGTCAGCACTCATCCACATCAAGGCAAGACCCTCCACCAACAGAAAAGATTATGACTCACTGAAAGCTCAGTTGATGGTTAGCATCTTTTAGCAATAAATTATTTGTGATCAAGGTATGTACATTGTTTTTGTAGACATAATGCTACTGCACACTTAATAAACTACAGTATAGTGTAAATATGACTTTTATATTCACTGGAAGGCCAAAAAAAGCTGTGTGACTCACTTTATTGTGGTATTCGCTTTACTGCTGTGGTCTGCAACAGAACCCACAATATCTTTGAGGTATGCCTGTAGAAATGAAAGTTATATCGAAATGTGTCCCTGACAACTATCCTGATGGAGACATCTATTTTAATAGGATATAGGATGGAGTATATGTTTTTTAAAAAGAAAGAATACTTGAGAAAGGGCTAATCTCATGTCCTCCTTGTGTTATTTAAATGTCACTCAAATTTTCCCTGGATCACCCCAATGCACAAAAATTGTTGCTCCTTTTAAATCCTATATTTGCAGTTTCAACTACTCGATTCACAAAAATCTCATGCTGTGTATGTTGTCATATATTATTAGCAAACATTATGTGCCTGTCTGAACTTTTTTTTTTTTTTTTTGCGGTACACGGGCCTCTCACTGTTGTGGCCTCTTCCATTGCGGAGCACAGGCTCCGGACGCGCAGGCTCAGCGGCCACGGCTCACGGGCCCAGCCGCTCCGTGGCATGTGGGATCTTCCCGGACCGGGGCACGAACCCATGTCCCCTGCATCGGCAGGCGGACTGTCAACCACTGCGCCACCAGGGAAGCCCTATGTGCCTATCTTATCTTCTCAACACACTGAACACTTCTTAAGAGCAGAGCTCATATCTTTTAAGTCCGTCGGTCCTACTTCACTTTGAAGAATATCTCGCACCTGATAGAATCTGTATACATTTTAATTAATATATTGATCAGATCCAGAGTTGGGACATGTCATTTAAAAAGAAAAAGCATTTTTCACATGCTAGAGATCACTCTCGACATGGACTATGTCATTGCATATTGCTGAACTCTGTTCAAGAAACAATGGCAAGAAAAGCATAAAATGTTTGAAAAGTCACTAGGTGCTGGTGACTTTTATTGTCTTCTTTTTTCTAAACTGTGTACTAACTTCCTACAATTAATACATGTTTCTTTTGAAATAACAAAAGAAATATATGTTTTGTTTTAAAGAATTGGGTAAATCCACTTTAGGAGAATGATGTTCACTCCTTAGAACATGCCAAGGTAATGTCAGTACTTGAGTTCTCTAAAGCATTTTTCAATGCTGTCTCACTAGATCTTTATAAAAGAGCTATTCACTTTATAGATGAATGAAAGTCCCTATGAGTTTAAATGAATTGCTAAAAGTTGCATTTGTTTCATTCAACTGATATTTGAGAAGGCACTATGTGTCTCCTGGTAATCTAGAGACGAACTGGATTTAAAGCCCAGCTATGGTCTTCTAATGCCTGGCCCCTATCTTGGAGACTCTAAGGCCAGCAGGGTGTCCGATAGTCTACTTAACATAATGTCCATGAGATTCTGAGAAGCTCATTGGAATAATTTTGTTTAAATAGCAGTTTTTCTTGCTGTTTCACTATCTCATCTCTTACAGTTCTCCAAATTGTCTTTTTGTGGTCTCCCCACTCCCTGCTACGTTTTTCCCCAGTGAGTGGCCTGTTCTCCTTTCTACTTAATTCATTCCTTTAATGTTCTGACAACCATAAGGGATTCACTGTCCTTTCTCTGCTCGAGATGTTGGAATTCAGTGTCCCATCAGCCACAGGGACTGGAGTATGTATGTATATTATTGTTTGTTTGGTCCCAATGGAAGGAACAGCAGATCTATCTTTCTGAGCAAGAGGCACACAATCATTGGTTTTGCTGACTGGTAAACTCACCTCCTTAAGACAAATCTCATGATTCCTATGAATCTCAACAGGATTTAGCTTCTTCTTCCACTATGTTCCCTTAGCATTTTGTACCTGTGGTTTAGCACTGGTTTTAGTCTATCTGGTATCGTATCTTTCTCCCTTTCCCAACTGTTAGATGCTGGGAAGTGAAATGTGCTTCACACTTACTTCTGGATTTCCCATTATGCCCATCATGTGCCAAGCACATTATAGGCCCTCAGTAAAGTTGTACCTGCCAGAACCTATAATTTCTGCTTGCCAAATACTCAGCCAAGAGAAGTGTATGCCTTGGCATCAGCATTACACTTCTACCCTCAGAGAGTTATCTGACTTGAAACTGGGGTCAATCATCAGTCAAAGCATAGAGGGACGAAGTGTAGCTGCAGAGCCTTCAAGTCATTCTACCTTCACCTCTGACACCTCCAAAGCCTACTTTCTCCACACTCATACTCACAGCACCCAACCATCTTCTCTATTCCATCTCTCCCTCTCCCTTTTCCCTTACCCTCTGCTGAAGTTTATCAGCCCCATTCCCAAGAGTCTGTTCAGACCTTCCAAGGTGACAATCTGTTAATCTGAATACACTAGCTCAGGCTCTGTACTACATAATAGCGTAATATAGGGGCCTCCTATAACCAGGCCAATAGTGAGGATATCAGGTTTCTACGTAAGGTATTTTCAAAACATAACGTTGACTCACCTCAAGTCACACCACTTAGACAACTTTATAGCCAACTATGCCTGGAATTTTCTTTTTATGACTCAAGAAAATGTTGTATCTCTCATATGTTTATTCTTACTTCTGAATTAATATAGCACTTCTGAATCCTAAATCCAGGTGTAATTTCTGAGATCACTGTTCTCAATACTAATCTAGTTACCTAGAAATTTCTTCTAATCAAAAAATTTAAAATGTACCAAATACAATTGAAACAAAAAAGACCATATAAAGAGCCATCTAAAGCACTTTAAAAGTTAAGTATACCATCTAGATAAATTCAGATCTCCAAATTACAAAAATGAAAATTCAAAAAATTTAGATATCTTTATATCTGTTTCTTCATTTATACCACCTTGTGGGTTTATAGAAGGAATAATATACAGGAACTTTTCATTTCACTGGGATAAGAAAAGAAAATGCTAACCACAATGCAGCCTCATGACTCAAAAGTCTGTAACTGGTGTTAATGAACTTTTAAAATGCTAATTTTAATGCTTACCCCTCTAAGAAAGACGCCTTAGAGCAAAACCTCTCATTTCTTATCTGCTGAAAGCAATGTGTTTGCATCCCTTACAAAATAAAATGGTTGAAATAGGGTTTTTGAATGGTTTAAAGTTTCAAGGACTTCTCTTGTTCACAGTTATTCCTCTAGAGAAAAGAAATTTATAAAATCACATCCCTTAGTGGTCTCTCTGCTTGAAAATGGAAATATTCCCAAATATGTTCCACTGTAGGAAAATCAAAAATAACATGTAAACTACAAATATGTTAGCCAATTGAGAATATTTATTAACTAAATAATTTAATAATAAAGAAAATGCCTACTTGATTAATTGTTACAGAGTAAAAATTACAATAAAACTGTCTTGATCAGTGCTTTGCAGAAGCGCCATTACTGTCTGTGCAGTTGTTTAACAAGGATTTAATTGGAAAGATAAGTGAATGCACATTTAAAAGTATTGTTAATTTGCTTTATAATCACCCCATCCTTCACAGTATTGACAGCACAAGGCAAAAACCCCTTTCTGTTTTACAAGTATTATTTTCCATATGTGCACAATAAATTCTGAAGCAGTAATTGGAAATTTTATGGGTTCCAACATACCTAGTATAGTGTGTTTAGAGGTGCACTCTTCCTTTATAAGAGGTAACCCAGTTCTAGTTGTTGGATACAGTGACAAATCTGACTTATGTATTTCCCCCATTCACTGCAGATAATAATCATATTTTGTCCATTTATAGAAAAATTGCATCTTCTATATTTTATGTTTAATAAAATCAGGATTGAGAGGAGGAAAAAAAATTGTCTGAATTATCTTCATTCTGTGACCATTTATATTATTTTCTTGAAAATGTGCCTAAACAGTAGAGGATGGTTTCTAGACTGTATGGATGGCTATAGCAAAACATGTTTTTCTGAAAATAGTTGCTCCTGAGTCTCTTAAAGGAGACAAGAAAAGGGGCAAAGAACTTCTTCTAATGCACGATCTCTATTTCTATACCATGACCGCTAGCACACAGACACTCCCTCATCCTCACACACCCTTTAGAGTTTGGAATCATCCAGTCAAAACTCCAATCAGTATGGCTTTCAAAACCATGTGAGTGTAGGACTTCCCTGGTGGAGCAGTGGTTAAGAATCCGCCTGCCAATGCAGGGGACACAGGTTCAAGCCCTGGTCCGGGAAGATCCCACATGCCGGGAAGCAACTAAGCCCGTGCGCCACAACTACTGAGCCTGCATTCTAGAGCCCTCAAGCCACAACTACTGAGCCCACGTGCCACAGCTACTGAAGCCCTCATGCCTAGAGCCTGTGCTCTGCAACAAGAGAAGCCACCGCAATGAGAAGCCTGTGCACCGCAACGAAGAGTAGCCCCCACTCGCCGCAACTAAAGAAAGCCCATGTGCAGCAACGAAGACCCAAAACAGCCAAAAATAAATAAATAAATTTATTTAAAAAGAAAGAAACATGTGAGTGTACTACCTCAGATTTCTAGGAGTGAGAACCTTGCTGACCAAGTCTCCATTGACTAAAGCCCAGAGGCCTTCTTTACTGTTGAGTCTAAAGCTGCTTTAGAAGCAGGTAGTGTAGATGTTTTTCCTGTGGACAGCAAATACTTCAACTATACAAGCTTAGAAATTCTTTCGAGGAAAATTTTCATTAGAATGTTTCTCAGTATAAAACCCTTTGCCCTCTTGATAAAACATGTGACCTCATATTTGTCATGGGAAAAATTATTTTTATCTTTAGTTTGGCCATGCCTCTAAACCTCTAAACCTCTCACATTTACAGTAGCTTTTTATGCTTACAGAGTAAAATAGATACATATTGAGTTTCACATGTCTAGAGATTTGCCAGTAAATGCTAATAACCAACCATTAATAATAACTCACCAATCACATGACTCCTTTTTCATTTCTTTCTACATATATGTGTGAAAAAGAAATAAAAGTAATCTTTAAAGTATGCACATATGTGTGCCTGTGTGTTCTCTCTCTCTCTCTCTCCATACGTATAAATATAATTTCTCTAGTAAAATTCTTCCATGCTGAGTTTCACTCTCCCTATTTATGTATGCACTTGTATGTTGTGAAAACCATACACAGGCACACATATGTACACACTTTATTTTTATTTATTTTTAAAATTTCTCCCTTAGAGGCATGAATTTTAAAATTGTTTGCCTCAGGAGAAAGTGTCTTTGGGATCAAGAACTTTACATGCCCCATTTCAACTTGTCAGAGCTGAGATTGGTGCCATAACGAAATGTCCAGCTGTCCTTCAATTAACTGAAATGAGGAAAATGTAATGTTCTGATGAGAGAACCAGGATCGTGTGCGGGATAATGGGAAGACTATATGTTTCTGTGTCTTCCTGCATATGACGGAGCCATGGGATGCAGGAAAGCGATGAGGCCTTTTTATGCTCCAGTAGGGGGAGCTTTCTTTTCCCTACTGTACAAACAGCATGGTGCATGTGTTTAAATACGCCATCCTAAAATGCAGACTTTTCATTTTCATTTTGCAAGTGGGAAATTTCACTATGTGATGGGCACATTACTTTTCCTAGCAACACATTTTGTGCAAACTCATTTGGGAAAGAAGAGGAAATTTAGAATACTGCCTTCATATTTCTTCTGGAAATGTTAGCCTGAATCCATTATTTCCAAACCTGATGAGGATTACAGTTCATTTGTATTTCACAGCAACCCATATTGTATTCTGTTTTGTGAAGTAAATAAGAGATGATACCATTCTAATGGTGCCTGTATTTTGTTTTCCATCTGAATAGTCCTATTCTGGGGGCAAGAGGGAAGGAAAAGAAAGCAGGGACTGGAGTACTTGATTTAGCCTTCTCTAGATGGAATATGTTATTTTGACAAAGAAGTGCCCTGAATTATTTTATAAATAATCTAAACTGGAGGAGGTGGAATATAAACTCACTTAGGTCACTGAGTACATCCATATTCAAATGACAATATAAAAAGCACTGTTTGGTAACACCCAAATCTATATCTCTTATTTAACAAGTTTAAAATACTCATGGACTAACCTGATTTGACAGCAGTGTAGGTGGTTTCTTTGTGCCAATGAAGAAATTCTTTATATACAAAATAATTTCCCACCACTATTTCACTGTGCCTGAAATGCCACAATTAGAAAATCAATTCATCAGCTAAGGCAAGAAAGGCAAATAATTTTACCTCTTATACTAAACACAGTTGATTATTAGTGGCTGATTAGATGGTTGTGTTAAGAAAGATACTGAAGCATTGTCCTAAAGAGAATGAGTTCTGTGATCCATTAGTGATGTGTGGCATTGGCATTATTTTTTAAAAAGAGCCTCAGTATGCTTGCCTCATGTTTTCTGTTTCTGGGTTACGGTATTGCATTAATAAAAATTGATTATTAGAATTCAAATATCATATGAGGTTTACACATTAAGGAAATATAATGAACACAAATCTGTTTATCAGGCAGGATAGCATATATCTTAGGATACCTCCAACAGAATACAACAAAAAGTAGGAGATTTTGGAAGAGTCACAAGAGAGGAGGAGTATATGATAGAGAATGAAGAACTCAGAAGTCCTAGAAGCTTAAGAGCGAAAAAAAGCCTTGACTCTAACAATGAGTTAGATGAAAAAGCCACATTTTGCTTATCAATTTTACTAAGACTAGCCCTGTTTTACCCACTAACTAAATCCTCCGTTTGGTATAAGGTATGACTAGACTAGTTTGGTTGACTCTTGTTCATTAGGCAAACCATATATTGAGTTGACTCCCACTGGAATGACAGGAAGTCCAAAATAATCTTCCCGACAGGAAATGTCCCATCCCACTTCATGACTTCAGCTGATGACCACAGACACTGTCTTTCTGTCTATAAAGCTGTCATTTAACTGTGGATGGAACAAACCCCCTAACTGAGAAATAAAAGCAAGTCACAAATACAGAAAAACTAGGGACTTCCCTGGTGGTCCAGGGGTTAAGACTTCACCTTCCAGTGCAGGGGATGCAGGTTCGATCCCTGGTTGGAGAGCTAAGATCCCACATGCCTATCGGTCAGAAAACCAAAACATAAAACAGAAACAATATTGTAACAAATACAATAAAGAGTTTAAAAATGGTCCACATCAAAAAAATCTTTTAAAAAAAATACAGAAAAACTAAAATGATGTATCTAACCACAGTCTTCCCACTTTACTTTCACTTTGGGTTCAGGTTGATGAGATTTATTTTCGTTAAGTCACATTTTTTGACAGACCCTTAAAAAGTTGATGAAACTGCCATCTGCATTCAAGATCTCAATGTTCAGTTTAAGTTGTCTGTTGAGTTTAAACATACTATCAGCCCATTCCTTATATCAGCTAAAATACAGTCCCCTTCACTGGGGATAACGATGAAATGTTGATTTTTTTCATTTATTGACATGTTTGGTCTCTCACTATGCAGCAGCTGAAAAACTCAGCACCATTAAAGAAAAAAAAAGGAATAAATAAAAATTACAAGTGAATCAGTTAGGATTCTTTTGATTTCAAGAAATAGAAAACCAATCCCAATTGACTTAAAATAAATATTTTTTTCATGTAACTAGAAAAGTCAGAAAATAATCCAGATTGAAGCATGACTAAAATTGGTCGTTTAAATAGCTTCATCAGGACCTAGTCTCTCTGGATCCCTCAGCTCTGCTTAGGCTTCACATGGTGGCAGAAGTGGCTGCAGTTATCTCTGGGTCAACAGGGTCCCTGCTTCTAGTTCATCAGGAATCTCTTTCCTAAACAGACTTGAGTACTAATGACCAAAATTGGCTCATTAACGAATATACCTGAGTCAGCCACTGTGGCTAAGAAAATCAGATGGGCAGATTGGCTTAGACAAACATCACATGGTCCATACTTGGAGGTAGGGCTAGGGTACCATCCAGAGCACATGAACTGGGATGGAGGAGAAATATGTTCCCCCAAGGAAACTTGGTACACTAGGTCCAGAAGTAAGATGCTCTCTACAATGAGTAGATGAACTTTTACTGTTAAGACAATGAATGTCATACCATGGAGATTGGTGTGTGCAAGAGACATCAGGCATCACTAAAGCAATGTTCTTATCTTCAAACAGTCTTCAAACATGCTTAAAACTCTTTAGATAAATCCATTTCATAGGGTTTAGGAGCTTTTTTAAACATGCAGTAATTGCTTTGGGAG
This sequence comes from Mesoplodon densirostris, assembly GCF_025265405.1. Lineage (NCBI taxonomy): Eukaryota > Metazoa > Chordata > Mammalia > Artiodactyla > Ziphiidae > Mesoplodon > Mesoplodon densirostris. The sequence continues at coordinate 64,430,281 of NC_082668.1, forward strand.
ATGATGTACACAAACTTTGCTGTAATTGATAGGTTCAGGAAAGGGGTAATTGCATCCCAGTTAAATTGGTTAGCTTGCTCCAGCACAAGCATGGGCCCTAACATGTTCCCAGCATTTAATTAATCTATAATCTTTGAAATGTTTTAGGAGCAAAACCTACATGCTTTCAAAGTATTTTAGGCTACCAACATTGAAAAAAAAAAAAAACCACTTGATTGTATACAAGCATGGACCAAGATATACAAAATTACAACATAGAGTATTAAAAAGGAGAGACTTAACCTTGGACAGGCAAAGGTGAACATTGGGAGAGTCAGAATAATGATGTAGAACTACGTACCCCAGAAACAGGTTAAGTTGTGGTAACAAATACAGTTCAGCAAAGGGTCTGAAAGAGTAGTATTGTGATCTTTGGTGACTCCAGGATATTTAGAAATCCTTAATGACTCTCTAGGCATAGGGGAAGGTGATTTTTTGGTCGATGCTTTTGTCATTGTTAGTGGCATCTGTGCATGCGAAGACGCCTTCATACAAGAAGAGAAAACGGCTTTTTGTTGTATCACGGACCCATGATAAAGCATTCAAATATAATGCAAATAATTGCAGACTGATGTATCCAGCAGTAAAAAATTGAATAAATAATTTAGCTTTTACACATGGGCAACTCTTGCTAAAAAACTACAAATCAGAATCCTATTTGATTCTATTTTATTTTGTTAATAGATGAACTAATATGATAGGCATTTAATTGTATAATGTATTATTAGCCATTTTCTTTGGCATACCATTAACTTTAAATAGTATTAATATTTTACATTTCATAATACACACTACAAAATTCTTATTTTTTCCAGCCAAACAGAAAATGTGCTTTGATAGTAAATGTATTTAAAGTGGGTTTTAAGATCCCCAGTATGCAAAACCTGTTCCATTTATATTGTTTGATCAAAAATACTCAAAATGCCACAGCATAATAAGCCAAATGCTGTAAGATGATAATGATGCCAAAACTGTATTATTATTTTGTAATCAAATACAATGTATTATATAATTAGACATAATTGTATAATTGGAATATTTAAAAGAGCATTTAAAATGTGATAGGAGGCATCTAAGTACATGGTCTTCTCAGGGGTAGTGAAATCAGAACGTGTAAAGTTGCCATTCATAGTTGCTATTGAATGGGCAACTAATTCAAACACAAGTTTGCTAGAAGAGGACTTGTAGCTGATTCGCATCATGGACACTATCTTGACAAATCTGAATCTGTTTGAATTTGACCTACCATGGTTTTCTCCCCTTGAGAAAACACTGTCAGAGTTTAGTTAGCTGAGTTAGGGCACAATACTTCTAGTCTCCGCGTGGGTCAGTTTGATCCTTTCTTTATATTCCGTGGGTATACATTGTGCCCTTAATTCAGATCCATGTTCTCAGAAATGTGTGCCCATGATCACGAGGGGAGCTGGACCAGAAAGAATAAGTGGAGCAACACAGATCCATCCCCATTTCCAGAAAAACTGCTCAAAGGATATGCCTCACATGGAGGAAATTAGCTAGATATTTTGTCAAGAGAGGCCAGTGTTTTAAGGCAACTTTTAAAATAGATGAAGAAGCTTGATTTTCTGGTTAATAAATATTTTGGAAGGGCACACTTTTAAGTGAGCAACAATTCTGAGCTTTACCCAGCTCTCCCCACACAGAGCTTCTCCCTCTGTTACCAGCACTGGAACAACATTTGTTTGTTTTATTAAGGAAGAACGCTGGGAAATGAGGAAAGCCTTTTTATTTACAATCTTGCCTAAATTTTCCAGTGATCTGGAGACAGAGCCAATAGAAGACTAGGTTGATGGTATATTCTAAAGTTAGAGGAAAAACTCAAACAATATTTTCTGTTTCATATTTATTTAGTAGTGACTCTGTTAGGGGGCCAAAGATAGGTAAAAGTAATTGTCTCAACTTAGAGTATTCAGTATGTCAATTATTTCAGAGATTTGTGTTATCGCAATTAAATAGGAAATGAAAAGACAAAATTACCTGAGGATTTCCTGTATCTGTTAGTACAAAAGCCAGATAAATTTCTTCAGAGTTCACCACGTTCTCCAGAAGCTGACCACATGCTATTATTTTCAACCCATGCCCAGTATGAATCTTATGCTCGTGCAAGTGAATGTAATTATTACAGGCAGAAAATGGTATGTTTATTTACATTTCTATGGCTTGATGGTAGCAACAGATCCCATGTTCTGGGTCTTTTGTTTTCCTGATATTCCCTTGCTTAGACCATGTTTCAAAACCCAGGTCAAGTTCCAAATTTCTTTGATGAATTCACCTTATTTCTGTACTCTTCCTCCTATTATATGGTTTTTTAAAAATTTAATAGTATTTTACAATAATTAATGCCCTAAAGTAAATTGCTCTATTTTCTATGGTATTTTTCATTACATAAGTACATAGTACTAATTAATATATGTAATTTTCTTTTTACACTAATTCTGCACTTGATGCCTTGATTCCCCAGCCAAAAATATCTAGATCCTCAGGGGTAGATTCATATCATATTCTATATTTTTTACCCTCAAAGTGCCCGTAACGATGCTTAATAGTGATGGTGAAAATGATAACTAATGTTTATTGAGCACTTACTATGTGCCAGGTACTGTGTGTGCTAAGTGTTTGATTGACATTTTCTTACTGATCATCACAATAATCCTATGTACCAGGTACTAGTATTATTCCCATCTTCAGACTAAGGTATAGTGTGATAAGGAATTTGACTAAGGACATGAGGCTGGTAACCAGAGTCAAACACAAATATGCTTAAACAGAATCCATGTTTTCAAGCTTAGTTGCTTGATTAGCTCCACAAAAAGCTAAAAGATGCAGGAGCCAAGCAACATCTATCCCGATATACTGTAACATTTGTTAAACAAGCTACAATTTTCTATAGCTTCACTTTATGAAGAGCTGGGCTAATGGTATCAAACCAGCAACTTGCTATGTCTGCTAGTGCATAACTATGAACCACTGCACACACTTTAGTCCTTCCCAGAATACACTTGCACTCCACAGCCCCACAAATGCCTGCAAATTCCTTGTTCATCCTTCAAAATCAAGCTGAAATCGTCAAAACCATCACATCTCTGAAACTGTCCTTAAATCCCTCAGGCACAGAAAACCCCTCCCTTTCTCCTGTTGTCTTCCTCCATTTTATACATGCTTTTTTCATAGCATTATTTTCTCACATTGAAGAGCCTGAATTCCATAAGGGCAAGTATTGCGTCTCACCTTTGCCTTTACTACCTGGCATAAGGACTACTGCAGAAGTGATATAAATAAATGAGTCTTAACTGAGTTATTGCAAAAAAGAAAAAAAGTGCAGTTTATTTGTGCATGATATTAGCTGCTCCAATTCCAGAAATGGCACATTCTGAGCTCCCCTGGCAGCTTCCCCAACTTCAGATTCTCAGAATCTATGGAAGAGCAAAATCTTATCTTCAAAGACAGTTTCTTAAAACCTTCCAAGGATTAGAGCTTCTCTCACAATCACTTCATTGGTGGGAAGGGGATTAGAAGGGGTGGAACAGGACCAGTTTTTTCTCTGAAAGACATGAGATGAGATGAGTGGAGGTGAGATTAGATTACTCATCTAAAGACTCTGGAAAGTGATAACAGCCATTTAGCATTCCTTCATTTCAAGTATTTATGATGCAGTTGCGTTCTTGCTTCTGCATGCTGAGCAGTCTTATTTGAGTCTAATATTGGACGTGATATAAAGACTTGCACATCTTTTACCTTAATAAGGCTTTTTATTTCAAACCCCATATCTTGCATCTATGTGTTTGACAGCTGGTGTCCTGCAAGGCAATGGCCAGTAAGAGGCATGATTGCGCTAAATTGGAAGCATGAGGCAAAAGAGTGTGTTTTTATTAGGGGGGCAGGGAAGGAAATTTGAGGGTAGTGGGTTAGAAGAAATCATCCACAGATGCCGATCTCTGTCCTTTAGTGGATGGGATTTTTGAATTGTGGTAATTCCTGTTTCTGTGACAGTTCATCAAAAATTGAGAGCACCCCATTTGAAAATTACCCATGGTTTCACTTCCAAACTAGATGCAGACTCTGTGCCTTTGATTATTAGAATTATTCAACTCACTCTGTAGGGCAATGAGGAGGGGCATGGGTAAATACTAAGCCAACTGATATTCTGTAAGAGATTCATTTCAGAAGCAAAAGGCAGCAGAGCAAACTCCATCACTTTTTAACAAGCGTTATCTAAACACACAGCAGCAACTGATGAGTGAGCCAAAGTGACAATTTGGAAATTAATCTGTTTCCTTCAGAAATGTCTATGTGGGTGAGGGGCCAGTCATACTGAAAGATGAGGAGACAACTTTTCTCTGCTTTTATTAAGCATTTTTAGATGAATTGTGGAAGGCAACTCAGCAAATGGCTACAGGTTTCTCTCTACTCTGCAAAACTTCTTTAAAAATAATATAAAAAACATCTCTAACCAAAGAGTGAGGAGGAGACAGTACTTCAGAAACTTTTCACGGGTAACACCAAACTGATTGTTCCTTTAGGAAAAGCAAAACTTCGAAAGCTGCTTTCCTTTCATTCCACCAAACACTGACTGAGGTCAAGTCCCAACTTTCTCTTCAGGAATAGGAGAGAACTCAGACAGAAGGTGTGTGGAAGGGAGGAGGAGATGAATGTACGTTAGTCATATCCACTGTAAGGAAATTGTTTCTTCACTGGTCTCATGTAGAGCTCTGTTACACTCCTGATGCTCTGAAAGGCACATGAGCGCCATTGTGAAGAGACAGGACTTAAACTGTAAGAGGGATTTCAAGAAAAGAGGGCTGTTGATTCACATAGGAGCATGTCAAAGATTATTTAAGTGGCCAGTAATATAAACATCATGCTACTAACACTGAACAGTTTATCACATAAATATAATTGTCTTCTTTTAGAAGAATAATAAAAGCTGAATCCATATGTTTCATATTATTTAAAATTGTTTCTGCAAGATGTATTAGTCCCACAGAAGAAGCAATTCTTCCACCAGAGGAGGACAACAGCAGTTTTATTATTTTACATTGTCATTTGTTTAATTTGTTTGTTCCCAGTAGTAGTTTCACAGATTTTTATGAACTGTTACTTTTATAGAAAGTCAAGTTACTCATGATGGATGTTGCTTGCATTCATTTAAAAAAAAAAAAAAGAGTCAGAAAGGTAGATGGCATGGATTTACTTAACCGAATCTGTTTAAAACAATGTTTCTGAATTCTTAGACAAATCGAAAATTAATGTAGGGAGTTAGGTTCTGTTAGGGATATTTCTAATATTTTGTCAGAGTTTATTTAAACATGGAGATCAAGTTAAAGCTCAGACTGGAAGACTTCTTGTGAGCAAAGATAAACTAGCAATTCTTATGTTTAGAAATAATTCTGAATAAAAGAGAGTTCTCCAAGGAGTTTTTTTTTTGTACAATTACTGCAAAATACTAATTTTATTTACTTATAATTAAATGTCTACTACTAATTTTTAGGCATTTTATTGGTTGAGAAAACTAGTTTCTCCTGTCATTTCTCACAGTTTCAACTAAATCTTATTTTTTATCTATATTGAAATGTTTCTAGGTAAATTTGAAAGTTTAAAACTGAAACATTATATTTTGTATTCTCCATTAACTAATAGTTTAAATAAATGCAATATGAGAAAATATCACCCAAGAGTTACCATTCTTATTTTTTGGAACTGCTAAAGGTGCCTTCTACTGAAGTCAGATATTTGGCAAGAAGTGTCATGAAGGTAAACGTCCAAAAGAATTTGAACAAAATTATTCTAACAGTATACACACAAGGCAGGCCAGGGAATCAGCAGTACATTCGAAGTCTTCCAGATATCAAAGTACGTGAACATTCACAATCTATGTGCAACACCCTGGTAAACTAAAACTCTAGAAGAGAATAACAATATTATTGCAACATAATCTGGATAATAAGAGCATTAAAAAAATCTGACAATATAGACACATAGCACGTATCTACTGAAGCTAATTGAAGTCAAGCTATAATTCAGCAAAGCAGTCTTTAAGAATGTAAATAATTTATCATACATCTTTTATTATCAGTTGCAAGATTTTAAATCTAAATACCTGAAAATTTCTGAAAATGAAATATGACCAATATCAGAACAACTGGACATGAAATCTGTAATTCTAAATAGTCCCAAATAATTGGTATTTGGCTTTGGAATATCTTGCAAATATCTTCATATTTGTATTTTACTTTTTGCTGTGAAAACAATTTTATATTTCCTAAGCATATTGATAAAGGCACAGAGAGATGGATCAGAAACATTCTGGGTGTTAAGAAAGCATCCTGAGATTTAAAATGTCCCTTCTAAATTTAGACAAATGCAAGATAAATCCTACAAGAGGTTCATAGTTCCCTAGACTAAAATTAAAAGAATATAGAGATTTGTGTAACCCTGTACCTTTTCTTTATAATCATATGTTGACTGAATAAAGAATGATAAAAAACACTTCAGCCCTGATCTTATGCAGCTATAGTGCTGTTTGTTAAAAGAATATTTTAAAACTTTTTATATTAAAATATTAACTGTTACAAAAATTCAAACAGTACAAAAATAGACAAAGAAAAAGAAAAATTGTCACCTAGTCATTCCATAAATAAACACATAATTAAATACACATATGTATAAACATGTTAATATTCAGTGAATAATATTCAAGATGGCGCTTGATATAGTGATGTACACAGAGATGAATAATAAGGTAGATAAAAATACAATTCTCCCACAGTGGTTATTCCTTAGTAAAATGTTTTACATTTAGTTTTACTTGAATTTTAAGAAGAAAAAGAAGTTTAAATGAGCTTGAAAGAATGCCTGGGCTTCCCTGGTGGCGCAGTGGTTGGGGGTCCGCCTGCCGATGCGGGGGACGCGGGTTCGTGCCCCGGTCCCGGAGGATCCCGCATGCCGCGGAGCGGCTGGGCCCGCGAGCCATGGCCGCGGAGCCTGTGTGTCCGGAGCCTGTGCTCCGCAGCGGGAGAGGCCACAGCAGTGAGGGGCCCGCGTACAGCAAAAAAAAAAAAAAAAAAAAAAAAGAATGCCTAAACTTCAAATAAATGTTTACTTGACCCAAGAACAATTAGCTCCTAAAAGATAACTTAACCTTAAGGAAAATGTTAAGACTTTGAAGTCAAAAGAATTACTTCCATTTTACACTAAATCTTTTTTTTTTTAATTTATTAATTTATTTATTTATTTATGGCTGTGTTGGGTCTTTGTTTCTGTGTGAGGGCTTTCTCTAGTTGCGGCAAGCGGGGGCCACTCTTCATCGCGGTGCGCGGGCCTCTCACTATCGTGGCCTCTTTTGTTGCGGAGCACAGGCTCCAGACACGCAGACTCAGTAGTTATGGCTCACGGGCCTAGTTGCTCCGCGGCATGTGGGATCCTCCCAGACCAGGGCTGGAACCCGTGTCCCCTGCATTAGCAGGCAGATTCTCAACCACTGCGCCACCAGGGAAGCCCCTACACTAAATCTTTTGTTATTCAGATGATTTGGAAGGTATTCTTCCTTCCAGATGGTCTTCCAATTTATTTAGGATTTTCTTATTGAAAGGTTAGCATTCACATTTGTAATCATCATTCCCAATGCTGTTTAGACTTAGTTCTATGCTTCAAAGGAAAAAATGCTCACACCTAGTCATTTTACCAAGTTTTCTCCATTCTCAAGGGCTTCATTTAAACTTTCTGTTTATTGTATTTTGTCATCCAGTTCCATTTTCAAGAAAGGAGCATGAGTAGGTTACTCTCAAGTTTCTGAATGAAGTTCTCTGAATTTTGCAAACCTTTTCATCAGGCACTGAGTATTGCTGTGAAGTATTCTGAGACCAACCTTTTTTTTTCCCTCTCTTAATATGAATTACCTGTGCTGTCTAGAAAACCATATGGCTTTTTATTTATCCTTAAATTTCAGTAGCCCTACTAGGATATGTTAGATTAATCACGCTGTATCAATTTTTCCTGGGACTAGGTATGTTTTTCAGTAAGCAATTTTAAGTCTTTCTCTATTTCCAAAAACTTTTCTTCCGTTACATCTTTGTTTTTTTCTGTTCCATTTGCTCTTTGATCTTCAAGAGCACACGTTTTGTCTTTGTATTATAATCATCTTTATTCATATACATAAAATTATTCATAGACATATTTTATGTCTTTAGTCTTTTCCTTTTCATTTTGTATAATTTCTTCTAGTCTGTATGTCATCCTCTGTTTTCAATTATATATATTCAATTTTTCTTCTACTTTGACACTCGTAGGTTTTTTTTTTATTCTACTTATTTCCTGAGCTTGATAAACTTGCTTTTCCTCCCTTTGAATACATATAGCTCTTTTTAAAAATTCCTTCTGATACATTTTGTGTAAATAATTTCTTTGCAACCATAGAATAGCTATTTGTCTGAACTCTCCTGGTTTCTTGAATAATTCCTCTTATGATTTATATCCCTCTGCTTTTTTATTCTTGTCTAATCAATGATCCCTTGGTGCTTCTGTAATCCCTACTTAATTTTTCTGATTACTACTAATCCTTGAATTGGCTCATTTAATACCTCTCTCTCTCTCTCTCTCTCTTTCTCTCTCTCTCTTTCTCTCAGTAACACAGCTCTGTGTGTGGAACCTGGAAATTTTTGTCTCCTCACCCTCCTTCATAAAGCTTCCTCCTTGGAACTCTTCCTAAGCTATGTGACTGGGGAATAAACAGTAAAATGGCTTTGCTTCCATGCCACCTTCCTTGACTTTCTGTGTCATAAATTTCTAGCATATTTCCCTACTCACAGGCTGCACCCATTCCATTCCCATGGCCTGATATTCTATCAGATCATCAGATATCATGCTCAAAACTATGACCCTTTTAAGGAAACCCCTTTCCTCTTCCATTTCTGAAGTTTGTGTTGGCTCTTAGTTTCTCTCCTCACTGTGGCACAGACTCCACAGTATTTCACAGTACACATGACTGTGTATGGTTTGAAGCTGTGGCTATTTTTGTTTTATTGAAGATTGAGGGGTTTTGCTGTTGTTGTGGTTCCCTATTTTTTCAGTCTTTATTGCTTTTGGTATGTTTTCAAAGCCCTCAATCCAGATGCTTTTTAAAGGAACTAATCTAAGACCCAAGTTCCTCTGGACTTTTGAAGTTTGTCTCATTGTGTTTTGATCTTTATTCACATATTCCTGAAAAAATCTCTTCCTTTCTAATGAATTAATTTAAACAAATCAAATATACTACTCCTTCCCAAATCCCTCTTGTTTTAGTTGATTTTATCCTTCCCAAAATGAAGGATAAAGACCTTCCTTTCTTTCATCTTTCCTCTTTCATAACAATTTCTGTAGTGCCAGCCCTCCCTCTAAATTGAATGGAGACGTGGACACCACTGGCATGATAATAATTTTGCACTATGGTCAAACATATCATTTGACCTACAAAGCACGCCAATAATTTGTCACTTCCTTAAACTGATATAAATATTTATTAAACATTTCTTAAAGACAAACTCAAGTATTGGGGGTTGGAAGAGCAGAAAAAAAATCTACTGTTGCCAGCCTCTCAACTTACAGACCCCGTTCAGCACAACAGAAGCCTTTCTCTTAACTGGGCTCAACTTCCTTAGAAGACAATTTAACAGTATTTTGGTTTTACTCAAGCATAGCCTAGAATTTTAGCTCCTCTCCTTCTTCTCCAACAGCTTATCAAAGAACTGTATGCAATTCTCCTACCAAGAGAAGTTCTAGTAATATAAATTTGCCCTGCTCATTACATTTTAAGTGACCTTTTAAAATCCTTTGGATAAGTTCTCTGGAGCACCAATGGTACTCTCCGGGCAGCTCCTGCATCTGGCTTTCTACCCTTTATCACATTCTTGAACAGTGATCTCAATTGCTCTAAGTACTCATGTTCTCAAGTTATTTACCTTCTAAGTAAATAGGAGAAAAATCAAGGTTTTCATTTAAAAAAGAAGAAAAAGAAGAAGTCACGCTCCCGTGGCATCCCAGTTTGCTTTTACGAGCAGAAGAGAAAGGTATGGATATCTGAAATTAGATTGTGTCCATCCTGGGCATACCCATCAGAAATTCTCCCACAAATAAATACTACCTGTACTATGTTGAACAATAAATGATTCTGGAATCTGTTATTTTCTGCCCAGTTTAATACATTTACTTTCTGGCTTGGACAGGTTCCCAATGCTCTATAGTAAATTTACATTCATGTTTGGCCTCCCCAACCATCTGCCTTCTTCTATGGCCTTTTTTACCTACTTCCTGGGTCAAGACTTGAAAAAGGCCTTAAAGGTCCCTTTTGCTTTTTCCTCCACTGTATTTCACCTATTGAACTAGGCTGGAGAAAGTTCAACTTTAGGCCTTCTTCTCTACACACTCCTTCCTTAGAGAACTTGCATATTTCAGCTGTCACTTGCAATCAAGTTATTCTCAGGCCTTTATTTCTATACCTTAATTCTAACCTTTCAGCATATTATTAAAAGTGTGATTTTCATTACCTGAAAATATATCTCCACTTAAGCGGGCACTAATCACTGGAATGATAGAGAAACTTAATCTCTGTTCTGAGGAGTCCACTCCTCTGTGTACACTCTACTGCCTACAGAAGTTGACTGCTCTTACTATCCTAGGATGACAAGTTTGAGTCAAAAATTTCCAGCATTTGCTTTTTGGCCATCTCAACTACTACAGCTTTAACAGCATTTCTTGAACACTTTTATATACCACCATGGCATGGTGTGCTTTACAAATATTACCTCAATTAATAAACGTAGACTACAGAGAGGTAGACATCACTGTCTCAGTTGTGCTGACACAGAAACTGAAGCTTAGTGAGGTTAATTTGCCTAAGGGTGCACAGCTAGTAGGTGACAGAGCCAACATTCAAACCTGGGATTGATTGAATCTAACGTCAATGTGCTTTTAGTCAAGATGCAGTGTTGTCTTAAATTCTGCCTTTCTCTAGGTCTAGGGTAGGCTTCATGAGTCTGCAGTCACTCTCCTTTAAAAAACATGAATTGAATGGCTGTTATGTCCCAGGCACAATGCAACAGAGTATAAAAATGAATAAGATGTGGCCCTGGCTCAGAGGACTTTTGGGGCTAGTGAAAAACAGTGAGACTAAAGCTTGGTGTAGGGGTGGGCATCTTTCATGAGTTGATGAGTATTATAGTTGCAATTTCAAATAATTAGCTCTTAGTAGTTAATACATATACATTTTCTTTCCCTTGATTCAGTATCTGTTGCAGATGATAGTCTCATTTGGGGAACTTCACTGAAAAAATGGAAAGCAAAGCCAAGTGGATTAGGAAAGAGGATGCTCTCAACAGAAAAGAAGTTTGTAGGAAATGATTAGTAGCAAAAATAATTAATAAAGCAATTTTGAACAGTGAGATGGACAAATTCTCATTTTGTAATTTATGTTCTACTCAGGAGCAATTTGTTCTCAAAAATTAATTAAGCCTCCAATTCAGGGCTTCTCCTGATGATGACCCGTGTGAGTTTGGGATATCATGTATTCAGGAGCTTGAAAAAGATTCTTCTTGTAAATTTCCAAAAGTACCCATTTGGTGTACCATGTCCACCTTACTGTTCACAACTGCTTGGTTAATTATTTTTGTTGCTTCTCCTTTCCTACCAACTTCCGTTCTGTCCAAAGGATCCTCTTCCCCAATCCACTTGGCTTTGCTTTCCATTTTTCAGTAAAGTTGCCAAAACACATTCATTAAATCCTAAAATTAGATTGTGATAATCAGCATATTTCATTTCTAAGCACAAAATAATATGTGCTTTAAAATGTGAGGCCTGGAATCACATTGCCCTGGGATAAATTCAAGCCTTGCTTTGTAAAACTGGCACAGCCTTGAATAGGTTGAAACATCTCAGGACTCTGCTTCTTCAATTATAACACAAAATTAATCATCCTTCCTACCTTATGAAGTTCCAACAAATGCAAATGAGGTAAATGGTTATTATTATTATTCTGCAAGTATTGCTGGGATAAAATTTCTCATAACTCTATTTTGAGAAGGATTTGTGTTTGAAGAAACTTTCTTTTACTACTTTAGTTTGCCCCAATAAAGCAGCATAGCCCATTTCTCTGTTTCAAATATTATTTATTATATTCAATATTTCCTGGATGAAATGCTCTTTCTGAATGATTGGTAGTCAGACAACATTCAGCAACTCCTTCTTTCAATTTTTCTAATGTCAATCCTAGTATATCCTAGTGGAGTATATGAAAAGATTTGTTTATAAAAAATTCATTTTTTAAATTATACTCTGAGATAATTAGGTGAACTATCTTTATTTTTCCAGATATTTATTACTTTGTGTGTGTTTAACTTCACAACTCAGTAAGAAATTACAGTATCATTTTGGAAAATCTCCAGTCAAACTCTGATCTTTGCCTATGATGTATCTGGTTTTATTTAACTGAAATGGGGGAATTGAATACTTTTAGATTTTCCTGCTATTCTTTGTTGACTATTTGACTTTCGTTGTGTCATTTTGTAAGAAACCTTGACAAGTTAAATTTATCCACACAGAAACCTGTAGTTAGGAGACCTGTGAGACGACTATAATTTCCTTCCCATTAGTTTCAATGAATTCCATGCACGTGAAAGAAAACATGGAGAGTGGAGTCTGGAGCCCTGTATTTCCCGTTGTGCAGGTATATTGAGGAGAGAGATATAGTCCAGGTCTCCTTACGTTGTTCCTCTGCTACACATTACCCTTAATCCTCCTTTGAGCAAATACAGACTGAAGCAGCAGTGCCAAGAACTGGAGACTTAACTCTTTAAACATGATAGGCCTATGGACAAGTAGCTTACTCTTTGCACAAAATCTGTGAAATGGTTAATATATAAATATGAGTGTCTATTGTAGCCAGTGTGAACCAGAAGAATTGAGCTGTAGCCAGCATTTATTTAAGCATCATTTTTGCCATCTGGATTCTTTTGTGAGGAAAGAAATATTTGAGGGGAATTGCCTTTGGTCACAAAAGTGATTTGACTTTCCTACCTATTTATATGTTAATCATCCCTAAGCCTCCATTGTTCAAAGTTCCATAAAGAGGCATTTTTTCATACTGCTTTGAGACGTTAGGTAGCTTAGAGGTCTTGAATAGGATGTGGGAAGGTATATCAAACATTCTGTGGACAAAGCACATTGGCCTGTGTATGTAAAAATCAACTAAACAATTTAACCCAGGTGAAAAAGCATGCAACCAGTCACTCAGAGAAGGCCAATTAGCCTGTACTCATTGGTTCTTTTCTAAATCACATGCCGTATGATATGGCAAATCATTTGGAGATCAATGATCAAATTCAAAATCTTATTGGCCACATAACATCAACTGTTTTAGGTACCGATTCAGTCCATTCTTCAGTATTGAAACAGAAGACAAAAATATTACTATAGCCCAGAAATCATAATTTCTAGCCCCCTTTGACCTATGGCAAAGTAGAAAAATTCAAAGACAATAGTGAACATTTATCACACAAATGTTTCAAAGATTAAAACTTGAGAAGACTGGCATTCATATCTGGGAATTATACATTTTATACTTGTGTTAGAGGAAAGGTTTTTAAATTAGTATGGTTTATTTTATTACTGTGTTTATAAGATTCAGAATCAGTGGTTATTTTATGATTATTGTAAGATCAGGTAATTTTTATCTCATGTGAGATCTCTTTAAAAATAATTAATAAAATCTCTTATCTGAATAAGGGGTTTAAGTCTTGCAATGGGCAATGAGGCAGTTTGTGGGATTCCCCAGCCATAGAATCTGTTATTTTAAAGTATATTAATATAAAACTATTTACAGAAGTACTAACTCCTGTAACATATAAAAGAAATACCCACAAGTAAAGCTCTTTTAGACCAACAATAAATAGATCAACAAATGCAAAATATTATAATTCATACAAAATATTTTTGTGCTATTCACATAACACACTAAAAGAATGATTGGAATGGAAATGAAAATTATCAGTATATAACTCTAAATATTCACTCCTAGTCTTAATTGGAAATTGATACCTTATTTAACTCTTGAGCAAGAATGTGTGATGTTTAAAAATTAAGAGAAAATTATAAAGTCCAAAGGTAAATGTTAAAATACATATATGTGTGTGCATGTGTGTGCGTGGGTGGAGGTATTAATCTCATCATTAAAAGGAGAAAAAAAAAGAGCCTTTAAAGTTTCCATTATCCGTTATGTCAGGTAGCAAATATCTTCTCAGTGTAACTCCGGACATTAAATCTGTCGAGAGGAATGCTGTAAAATAAATGTCTGGGATACCTTCATAAACAAAAATCTTATTTCCATAATTCATACAGCTGGCTGGCATTTATTGGCACGTCAGGTGCAATGGGGACATTTCAGGAACATTAACATGTACAGCATCATTTGTCAACAAAGCAACAATGTAAGCAAATCGTTCAGAACTCATATAGATTTACAGCTTTCTCTGCCAGCTGCTAATTATGGTGTGCTCTGCCTATTTGGTATGGTCTTTTTATTGGAAAATGACAAAGGGGTTATAGTATCCCAGTTTGGAATATAGATGTGGCTTTTAGTAATAATATGAGTGTAATATGACCACGTAGCTTGGAGTTGTGATCCAGTTTTGCTGGTCTTATAATTGATCAGCTTTGATTGATGAAGGACAAAGAGAAATTCACAGGCTATTTCATTTCTGATATAAGTAACCTCTAAAACAAAGGGAAAATAGGGGGAAAAATTATCAAAGACCATGTCATAGCAGTTCTTAATATTTTCCCCTATGGAACATGACACATAATATTTACCTCTCAAAGAAAAGCTGATGTGTTGATTGCTGATGGAGCAAATGTTACAGGAGCCTGTACATTTCAGAATACTAGGTTGTGCTTTGAACAATCAGGAAGCCCTTCCACAAATATATTTAAATAATGTTAAGGTTATGACATAAGGTGACAAACGTCAGCAGCATCAAAGTTAACATCTATAATCACCCCCTTCTTAAGTTGTTCAGCTTTAGGAAAAGACACAATTGTGCAAGCAAATGATGGAGTGTCAACCCTACCTTCAAATTCCCCGGATTGTGTCAAGATATATTATAATCCATAAAATGAATAGTGGCGCTGCATTCATGCCCATGATGTAAATCCATATTGAGAGATATAAATGCCTCCTATTCAACCAAAATATAAAAAGTTAAATTGGTAAATACTTACTCAAACATTATTTAGATTTATCCCATCTCGAACCTTATTAAAACCCATTAAATTCCAGAGTGAACAGATTTGACATTCAGCAAATCAATTGCTGTCAGAGCAGCTGACTTGACCAGATATTAAAATATTTTAAGCTTTGTTGGCACCGTATCTTCAGAGAAGAAATGTAGTGAGGCATTCCAAGAGCTGGTAATGTAAGGCCAGCAATGGTTGACTGGATTCAATGTACATTATACTAAATGAGCATCATCTCATAGTCCTGTAAATAAAGATTTTAACTTCAAAAATAGTTTATAGATAAATGGAGTCCCTCTATTTTACATAATCCTCCAGTGGAATCCCTTAAAGTCTTCCCTTACACATTTGTCACTATGTATTTTGATTGTTGGTTTATTTCTCCTCCACTAGAGTAGAATGCCTAAAAGCAGAAAATATATTGTGTTCATTTTTGCACCCCCAATCCTTAGCACTGCCTGGAACACAGGAGATACCAAATTAAAGCTAGTCAAGTGAATGAAAGAAGGTATACATGCATGAATATTGAGGCAGCCCTTGGTAAATAAGATTCTGAGGAAGCAGAAATTTGCTTCAACATTTGTCCACGAGTCCTTTTCTTCAGGATACCTTCTAAATCCCCTAAGAAGCACATTTCCTGTATATTCTTCTCTTTTTTTTCTCGTCTAAAACCTAATTTCAGAAAAGTATCTGAAACCCACAAATATTAAGATATAAAGTATAAAGAATCTTCAAAAGTATTGTCTTTTTTCAGGAGAATTTATATTCTAACCAAGATTCAGCTCTTAAACTAAGATTGATTGTTAACTTGAGGATTTTAGGCATTCCTTTTATGTGAAGAAGAATTTTTAAGGTGAGGGTAACATTTTGGTTTCCCTTAATAGATAGATGATCTCAGATTTTGCCCAAACCACTCCTGTTTTGTGCCAAGGGAGGAGGTGGTATTGAATCTGCACTTCAGGATTGCGGAGCACACAGATTATACCAGGAATTAAAACACAGGCCCTAGAATGGAAATGTGACTTTGCTAAGGAAAAATTCTATGGTCTAATTCTCATTAAAATGAAATTTTTAGGTTGAGTCCATATGAAGAGAAACATCTAGATTGCTACATCTGGGTAGAGCCTTTTCAACCTGTATTGCCATTTCCTGTGTGAAGCAAAATTTTCTACTGAAATTAGAAACAAGCAAGAGCTTTTATTTTTTACTGTTCAAAAAATGCTAAAACTTTCAATTCATGTCATAACAACCCCAGAGAAATGGGGTCGATGGAATCAGATCATTTGGAAGAGAAGCACAATAATTACTTGAATAAAAGTCACGATTTGTGAATCTACCCAACTTGCCCAAAATAAAATGATTACTTCTGAAAGTAAATTACATATAAACTAACATTTATCTTAACCATTATCCCAATTGTTATCCTTATTTTTATTTAGAATCATTAAGCCGGTTCTTTAGAATATTCTGTATCATTACTTCCAAATAATTTAGGTTGCACTAATTAATGATTCATATATACTTGAGATAGAACAGGTTTATGTTTACCTGTTTATTACGCAAAAAAATCTTCAAAGAAAATACTTGCAAAATTCCAGGGACATTTTTAAACATTCTTAATTACTTTTAGAAGTATCTATTTTTCTTCAAGTGGCATTCTAACTATAAAACCTTCATCACTAATCATTAACTCAGATCCTCTAAGCAATTCCACCAAGAATCATTTATTATCCTCAATAATATATAACAATGCTATTTTAAATGATATCAAAGTTGACCATAATTTTATTTCTCAGTAATTTAAACATGCCTCTCCTTTTCTTTTCCTCTTCCTACCACTCCCTTCAACTGCCACCTTTGCCTCACAGTAATACATGTCTATAGGCATATTGAAAATATAACCATATAAATAAGAAGTTTTGAGAATTTGCAATTCAGGAAACATGGCAGAATCCCAGACTTATTATCACTTGTTAGTTGATTTGCTTAAATACAAAATATGGTAATAAAGAGATAAACATATAAAATTGATATGCTTTTGTAAGAGCTATGGAAAAATTATTATTTATGGTTTATATTACATATAACATATAAGCCTACAGATCTTAATTCAGATGCAGATGCAGGTAGAAAATATACCTTTAATCCAGTTTATATGGAAATGCCCTCATCGGGCCTTTCTAGAAGAAAGCAGGAGGCCACTAATGAGAACTACTCAGTCCAGCTCTCCCTCACCATGTTAAGTCAGCAGCTTAATAGGGGGCAGTTAATCAGCTTAATAATTCCCTCTTATTGTTCCCTTCCCAAATCTAATTTAAGGGAGAGAGAGACTTTAATCTCAAAAGGTAAATATTTTACTTAAAAAATGGTGCAGAAAGATAGAAAAGATAGTTTGATACGTGGCATTTTCTTACATGAAAAAATAACATTCAAACCAGTAATGTGTGTCTATATATTTTTAAGACCCATAGCAAAATAGAAACATTCTCAAGCAAGGAAATATGAGAGTTTAACAACAACAGACTCTCCTGAAAAGATATTATAAGGATGTATTTCAGGAAGAAATTAAATTATTCCAGAAGAAATGTCTGAACTGTTAGAAGAAAAGATTAGTGAAGAAGCTAAACTTATGGGTAAATCTAAAGAAACTGTAAAACAATGAGAAATTTGTGGAGTGTAAATCTAGACACAGATAAAATCTTGGTCAAAAACAGTATATAAGTGGGTAAGGGAGTAAACAAAGTTAAAAAAAAACTTCCAAGGTCTTCAAAAATTATGAAGGGATGTAAAGACTTTAGATTGTGTTAAATGAAATACACATGTTAAAATTTCTAGGCCACTGTGTTGTCACATGGTCACCATTATCTGGAAGGTGCCACAGGGAAAGAGGTTAGGAGCGGGGTTGGATCAGCCAGCCAATAAGATGTCTCTTTTATCACACCCTGCTTGTCCTCCACAGCAGTGAGCATTCCACTCTTTAAAAAGAAGTTTTATTTTATTTTATTTTTGTTGAGGATAGAAAGTGTGCAACCAGAAGATAGAAATCCTAAGAAATATACTGGATAGAAGGAGAGTAGAGATACATTTCTCAGGGTTGAAAAGTAAACTTAAGAGTCTTAAAGACAAGGAGGTCTATGCATTTGCTTAAAAACCAAACATCAACAGCAAACAGGAATACAAGTGATATATTCTGGAAGGAATGTTAGCTATTGAGAAAATTATTTCTCTATTCACAGATTGCCAAACATCTAGATGCTTCCACTTGGAAGAACAGCAACAGATCATTTTAATAAACATGGACATTTGAATAGTGTTTTTGCTGTCCACAGATGAAAGCCTAAGTAATTTTCCTACCAGCAGAGAACAATGTACTTTGAGAAACATATATGTGCACCTGTAAGTTCCTGTTAATGCACAGTTCTTTCAAAAATAAATCTGAGCATGAGCCATTTGAATGTTTCGTAGTTAGGAGGGAAAAAATGACTTTTGTAGTAACAAAAATACAGTGAAAAAATTGTCAATTATAAACAAATAATAAAGATAAAGAAATGAAGACATCACTACCAAAACCAGAAAAATAAGCCTCAAAGACCAGAAAGCACTTTCTGTCCAAAATTAAATGTCCAGTATTTTCATACAGTTTGCATTCGTCATGTATTTCCAGTTTAACCTATTTAAGCCCCTTCCCATTGCTACTGATGTTCATGGATCGCTTTCTGTCTCTCTCTCTCTCTCTCTTTCAGTTCTACTATTTCTTATCATGTATATCTGCCTCAATGAGTTTTAAAGGCTAAACTGTTTGCTTAGAATTCAGGTGTTTTTCTTAGCAGATTATTTCAAGCTGAAGCTGGTCCTTTCACATACTGTTGAATTCCAAATGTCCCCCTAAAACATAACCATGAAAGTAATTTCTTTCCTATCCTCATCAACACTTCAGATAGTTAATAGCTGCAGGCACATGTTATAAAAGAAGTTGCTGAAGAAGGGAACGTGAAGTGAATTTGGCATAGAGTCATGGATGGTACTAAACACATGGATGAAGTTATTTACTTAAGATTTTTCTTGTCGGCCTGATTTGGCTATATTTTCAAAATTGACACATACTAGGCTGTAGACTTCTATTTTCACTAGCTGAGAAACAGAATGATTGCAGACTTTTGCATGTTATGCATTTTTAAATATCACCAAGTTAAACTTAGATTTTGATTCCGTGCCCAGGACCAAGTGGAAAAATCTCCATCTTCAATAGTTCCTATTATCTTTTAGTCACAGGGCCACATACTGTATTTCTTCTATGAGTAAAACTCCCACTTGGAATTCCAAGCATTGCATAACCAGCGGAGTGTTCATATTATATGTAACTCAGTTGACTTTCATATCTGAAACAGACATTTTATCTGCATGATATTCTTCTTAGCAGTTAAAACTCTTAAAATCATGGTTCAGAATGGAGCCAACATTTAATTCATCCAATAAATATTTATTAAACACCTACTTCTACTACTGGTATCACAACCATGACTACCACTTTACATAGTTCTTTACTGCTTTAAATTGCTTTTACAAACCTCATCTCATTTAACTACCATGTGAAATTGTCCACTATATTGAAGGAGCTTAGAGTCCCATAAAGCAAATTAAATCAATTGCCAGAAAAACCAACCTTTAAAGTCGTTGTCTATCGTGAGCTAAATGGTACTGGCTAATGTAGTATTTTAGATGGTTTTGGGGAACTGACAAATGATCTTAGGTAAACAGTTCATCTGCACAAGTGTATATTTATTTTTTATTGTATTCTTTTTTATTCCAATATAATACTTTTTTGAGAACTAAGGAACTTCACATAAAAATATAATTTAAAAAAATGCCACCTATATGAATGACATTTCTTGAAGAATGTCATATTTTAAATATGACCTATGTTTAAAATGTTACCTGTCTGTGTTATGAGCTAAATTTGGCCCATGGGCCTTAGTTTGCCAAACCCTGTACTAAAGCAGTAGTTCTAAAAGTCTGGCTGGAGAACATCGATTGCTATAGAAGTCCCAGACTGGTCTTCATGGCTTGAATAATACAACTGCTCTGTTTGAAGGAACCTCAACAACTTACCTGATTTACTCTCCAAACATGATTCAATTTCTCTTTATATCTTTAACATGTATTTTACAATGTGGAGATCTGTAAATTTATTTGGATTTCATGAGTTTATAATATTTTGCTCACAACCTGTACTGTTGTCTCTTCAAGAATCTTTACTGTCCTTAATCATAGAAGGTTTCTTGCCAGGGGAAATTAGAAGTAGACATGATAAGAAGTAAAAGGCAAAGAGTAAGTTTTAAAAATTAATTTTGTTTTCTCTAATACAGCAAGCATTCATAAACCTTAAAAATTAGCATTAGCCAGTAATCAAGCAAATGTTGTTAGTTTCAAACACAAGAGGGAGGAGGTTGCCTAACCACAGGGCTTGACCATTTAAAACTTGAGCTGTATCATTTCTCTGGTAAAATGAGTTGGATACTCTCAGTTTTCCCTTGGTAACTATTTGTCTTTCATATCTCAATCATGAGAACATAATTGAGCATTTTTACTTCATCTGGTGTTGAAAATTTTGTATGATGCAGGATTTAAAGTTTTCCATCCTAATTCTTAAAAGTCTTATTTCAAACCACATTGTATTAAGTGTGTTTCACTTAAAATAAGAAAACTATTATATAGCTTAGCTTGGATTATTTTTTCCTAAATCCACCCAATTGTTTGTGACTTTCTTTGGGAATGACTTGCTAATCTTACCCCAGTCCCATTTGTGAGCCGTCACTTTACAATGAACATTGACTACTGGACACTTATCCTTTCCAAGATATATTTTTCAGGTTTTTTTCCCCTATATAACATAAAACAGTAAAGCATTCATTAATCATTATTAAATCCATTCTTCTTTTTCTCTTTATTGAATTTAAAAGGCAAATCAGCTAGTCGATTTTTTCTTTTTGGCATGCATCAGCAAAAGTATGTTATTATGAGGTATTCTAAAATAATATATCTTCATAAAACAATATAGGTGGAGGTTTAAAGAGAAATAGGGAAAGAAATTGGAACCATCTGGAAACCAAAGTAGAGAAAAGTTTTTGCTAATGGTTGTCATGTACACATTACAAAAATAACATTGTATGGCTTTCTGAGTGGATGGGAAAACACAGAGCTATCAAAAAGTTTAGAAAGAAGACAGTTCTGGAGTATAGCAATTGAACAAATAAAATTATTCATAAGACCTGTACTTAGAAGGAGAGTGGAGATTCACACTTCTTGGGTCAGTAGGGAATTAAACATATCTCAGAGATGATTTGCTCGATCATGATATTGGAAATCCAACTGTGTTCCAGGGAAGATGGAGGGGATCAGATTTTTCTTTATTGGCAGAGGTGAATGGGGAGAGCACCTTTTACTGATTTGTTCCTAAGTCAGTGTGATGAATTGGAAAAGAGTAGAGATTTCATGAAAGAATAAAAAAGTATGAATACATGCCTTAGAGATAAGAGGGGAAATGGGAAAAAAAGAACAGAATGAAGGAAGGAGGAAGGAAAGAGGGAAGGTAGGAAAACTCTCCAGAAACAAGCTGAACTCCCTCACATGTCAATGTTACATACAAGAAGCAATGTTATTGAAATCCCATTTCGAAAGATATTATTTAAGTATTAATACATAAATTATAAATCAATTTTAGGAGGGTTATCCATCCAATCTAAACATTTTTCAGGCTTTTCTTCTTTTTGTCATTTCATCACTAAGTAACCACGCAGGCAGGGAGTATGTCTTTAAAGGAGATTAGTAAAGGTGGTCTGATCAATTATTTTTAAGCCAAACCAAATAGGCATGCTCTAATTTTGCATATTTCAGCATAATGTTGACCAGCATGATAGAATACTTATTTAAGCAGGTATATCAGTCTCAGAGATCTATATGTATAGTTACCTTGAAGTCAATTGAAAACAGAATATTCCTTATTAATTTTGCCTGCTCAGCTGCTGTATGTAGTCAATGGGACTCATAAGGTTGTATATAGAATGAATCAACTCCTTGCTGGCCCTGGGCCTCCTTGAGTCATGTGAAGTAGGTTTCTGATTCCTTTATGTTCAGGCACAGCCAGGGAGACAAGAGTGCTACTGTCTTCTGCTGGTGTACAGAGTTACCTCAGGCTATGCAGGAAAAATGCTTTTTTCTTATTTTTAGACCTGAATCAGTCTCTGCCACAAAATGTATTCTTGTGAATACAGATAGCACTTTGTTGTCGTGCTCATGGGAAGCCGCTGGACTAACCTGTTTGGACACAGCTGCAGGCCACCTGTAGAGAAAGTCAAATTAGGGAGAGACCCCACTGTTCTCTGCATTAATGCTTTTTGTATTGTTGTTTGACTTTTCCCCCCTCTGTCTATGTATCTTTTTCCACTAGGGAGATCGGGAGCACATTTTAAGGCCTTCTGTCCCTTTAAGGCGTCTCGTGATTGAAAGGACTCTAAGGTTTGAAAGGCTGTAAAAACTCCCCAGTTACCAATGAATGATGGCAATACAAAGAATTTTAAAGCTGTTGAAGTTGAAGTAGTCTTCGTACAGATTTAGTTTGTTTGGTGAACTTCCAGCTCTTGCAAAGTACTGTTCAAATATTCCCACCTATCTGTGCTGCTTCTCCTTGTGAGGATTTCTCATGTTCTCCGTGGAAAAGTAGTCATCCATATTAGCAGTTAACTTTACTGTAGATAAGGAGAAAAAAACAGAAATTCTCAAAGAAAAAGGATAAACTCCTTTTCTTCCTTTCCTCATCTACCAATTTGAAGCTTTAAAAAAGAAACCCATAAATGAAATATCTACATTAGCCACAAATTTAAGGGGGGGAAATGCACAAATAAAACTTGTTTCTGGAAAGCTTGATTTTGGCTGAAAATCAAAAACTATTTCCTGACAATGAGAGCCATTAGACTACAAAATAATTTCTCAAAGTAGTGGTTGCATTGCTTATAAAATTTAAAATTTAAGGTTAAACTGAAGACAGCAGGTTCAAATGCAGAGTTTTATTCTGGCAGTTGGAAGCACCAATTCTTCTGAGCCTAGTTGTTTCTCTTGTTTTTGTTTGTTTGATTGAAAATTCAGATCCAAATATAGGATTGAAATTTTCCAAACCCTCTGTTATGAATCCTTGCAAGCAGTTTTGGGAAACTGGGATGAAATCTCACGTAGAGACCTGGTTTTGTCTGTGTATCTACATTGTTCTTCAAACATCGGAAGCAGAAGAGTCATCACAGTTATCATTTAGAGAATTCTCTCGGCTCCACTTTCCAATATTTATCGAATTTAAACATCATACAGTTACAAAAACGTTCGAGCATCAGCATTTTGCCCATTTGGGGCATTTTGCCTGTTTGTATAAACAAAATGCCCCTTCAGAGAAAGTATTGTATGTAGATAGCTACTGAGATATTCCCTAATTTCTCTAGATAAGGCTTTAGAATTTTCATCCTGATGACCATGATTTGATACATGCAAGTTATACTCCTACTAAAACTAAATAATATAGAACAGAATTTGCTGCAACTAAATAGTGACATTCAGACAACTTTAAATCTCAAATACATGTTCTGTGCTTTCTCCTAAATGTCCTACTCTCTTGAGCATCTCTATTCTGGTGAAGAAAAGATTGGAGTAGTAATGCCTTATATAGCATAATATTTTGCAATTTCATAGGTTGCTTCTGCATATACTTCCTTTAATAGATCCTTACAAAAACCCAACAATTGATGCTAAGAGATTAAGGGACAGAGCAGAGACTTGAAGTAAGGAGTTCTGACTCTCAGCTCCTTCCTGCTTTGCTCCATGGCTGAAATCTCACATGAAAAGCATTTTCCATTTGGTGTTCTCTTTCACTGGGACTAGCACATAATTAGCACTTTGAACTATATATCCAGGTAAAGACATAGTCCTAAGGGAAGAATGTAAAAAGTACCTAACTGCACAGAAACAAGGCACTCGAAGAAGTGTGAGACATAGCACCTCATGTCAAGGTGCTTGAAACCCATGGTCAAAAATAGGACAGGCCCCAGGAAAAAAGCATAAATGATCCCAAAGTAACAGTTATGCCAACATATACTACTATGAAGCAGATTCAGGGCACTTAATGTAAAGATGCTTTCCTCTTCCAGGATAAAGAGATGAAATTAATTGACCACAGGGAGCTAATTGAGACCTACCTTAAAACCATTCATCTGTAACTTTCAAACTACCTGTGTTTTGAATTTGAAATGGTTTTACTATTTTTATCCCTGAATGCTTTCTTCATAGTTCAACCTAGATATGGTTTAACCATTAAAATGGAAAGCTGATTTAAATAGCAGCAATGGTGCTATAATGGTGCAGCAAAAAGAGTGTTTGACTCAAAGACTTGGTTCAAATCCTGGCTCTCCTGTCTACAGTGTTTGTGTAGTTATTTCACTGAACCTTCTTTTACTGTCCTCTAAAATGCAGGGAATGCCAATAATAACTTTTTCCCGGATTGTTGTATTTAATGAGATGCTGAATGTGAGTGTGTTTTATCTGTGATGCATGATACCAACATAATCTGTTATTATATTTTGCTTCAATTAGTTTAGTAGCTTAGTAAAAATAATTTCTTAAATTATTCAGATAACTACCCCTTTAACACCCCAATTTGATCTCTGTGTGTGCTCAGTCCATGTCAGGGTAATTAGCAGTGAAATAGAAAAGACATTTGTAATTTATAACAGTCCTTGGACTCCTGTGTATGGACAGCCTCTATTTTTTTGTCAGCTTGTTTATGAGCCATTCATATCCAAACTTAAAGCCTACTCTGTAAAGAAGTTTCAGTGCCAGAAATCCCATATGGTTTTGATGTAAGTAAAAGGTGTACATTTCCCTCAGGGTCAAATCTAAAAATTGGACCACTGCAGGCTCTGACCACATGTGTAAGAATCCACAGGACCTGTGATCTCACCTGCTGCAATCATATGCCACTATTTACTCCACTTACCTCTTTTGAATAGGTATGATCCTAGCCAAACACAGTGGATGAGAAGGTTAAATAATACTAGGAAAATCATTACAGATGAAAATACTACATTATATGAGTTTTGACATAATGCAACAGAATTACAACTTAATACATAATTCAAATCCATATAAGCCATCAACGTGGAGGAGTCCTTGAAATTACTTTCTTCTCCCAAATGAAATGTCAGTCCTTTTTAGTTTTGATTTTTGCAAAATTTGGAAAATGGTTATTTTACACATCATAAACAATTACTACAGATACCTTTCAATCACACTGCTCTGACTTGGGAGGAGAATTAGCACTAAAATTCTACTATATTTCAAAATTCTACCCTGTGGGTCAGAGTTTAAGGCCACTCAAAGAGAGACTAGAGAGTCTTAGCAGAGACCTCCATATCTCACCTCTTTCATTGGAACTTTTCATAATACTTGTGTTTGAACTCTGAATATTTGCCAGAGAGACTTTACTTCCTAGAGCAAATATCCTGGTATTTTAGAACCCAGAGATGTCTCATAATTTTGCAAACGTCTATGCATTATCAAAAGCCCTGTGAATTACTAGTCATTTAAATATGTTATCTATATTTTTCTGATTGCTTTTTCATTTCAATTGCTTCCATTTCCTGTCCTGACCTTAATGTTTCAGAGAAAGGAAGGAATCCCACAAGAGAGTGATCTTTCATTTGTGAACTGCAAAGCTTCCTAGACCCTAATTTGGCAGTGCGTTTACTGCAAAGCCTTGGAATGCTGTTTTGCAGTTTCAAAAGTGATCATACTCAGCTTCCCAGAATTTTTTATGCCTGGAGGATGCCACCAGAACAAGGGCAGCCTTGTTAACAGTTGTAATCTCTCAAAAACAAGATAGGATTCGGATATAAATCATCATTTCAGCTCACAAAGCTATGTTTTCCACCCTACTAAAGGATTTCATTTATATCTAAAATGGTTAATACTGATCTCCACTAGAACTCCTAAGTGGAGGAATGCAGCTGCCATGTTCTTAGTGACTTTGGGGTTAGTGAAGAATGACATCACCAAATTTAAGCATATTATCATGCTGACATAGAGGCACCTTGTTTTCTCTTCTGTGGATAGAGCAAGGATTGTGTTCTGAGTCTTGTTTTTTTCCTCCCAAAGAATACCTTTCCTCCCCACTTCTTAGCAGCTGCAATATGAAGGGTTGAAAATGTCACTTCAACTAATGATGAATGATGCTTGACCTCTGGACGGGTTACTCTGAATTTTATGCAATGCTAAATTAACATGAAAGATCCCAACTCAAAGGACTTTGGCTGTTACGAATTGCTTCAAGGATAGATTTGTGTAAAGCAGTCAGTAGCTTCAGGGTTTTTTGTAGTTGTGTCCTTGGTGGTGGTAGAGGGGTGGCGGGTGCCCTATAAGCAAGGTAGAAGACAGAGTGTGCTAGCACTTTAATGTGTTTTGTCCTGTGAGATTAATATCTTTTCATACTGGAAATATTGTCAGTAAGCAGAAACAGTCGTGAAAAAAACATTCTCAAAAGGGCAACTGGCCCACATGTCTTTGTTGTTTTTATTTGGATATAATTAATTATGTAAAGCAGTAGTTAGTAGAAGATTAACAATTAGTAGATTCTGTCAAGTAGTCACACGGAAATTACTAACTAATTGAACGACTGGTCCTCTGTTGTGTCAGAAAGCAATGCTGAGTGTCATTCTTTTTATCTTTTTACTTTGTTGTTTTCGCAGATCCCCTTGTTCTAAGATGTATGTTTCACAGCAGAGTAATAAATAAATAACCCTGGTTGTAATTTCATAACATGCAAAAGGGTTTGAAATAAAAACACCTGTTTTAATTAGCATTATGATTTGTTCACTTAAAAAAAAGTGATAATCCTGATGCAGTTAGCTGACATTTTTAAGCTTTGAATTTCCATCTGTATCTTATATCATGATGTTTCAGGATTGTCATGAGTTAATTATGTTAACTTGGGAAGCATTGCTTGCATTTAGAATGAAAAACTTCAGCTTGAATAGACAGAAAAGCAGATGCTATCTTTCTTGTCAATTGCTTTGTTGTGGGCTGGATTGCAACTTTTCATGTATTTCTGGATGTAAAGGGAAGTGTAAATCTCTATTTATTTTAAGTTTAACATAAACTACACAATTTCAGTATTCTGTTCTGGCTGTACGTGTCTTGTGTATCTTTACATGTGTAGCTTTCCTGCCGCCAAATCCAAAAATCCACGGTCAAATTATCTCTTCTTTAATTCTTAATCTGTTTTGTTGTGCCTAGCTATTATGAAGATTAGAGCATAATAAAATTTAAGAATAGGACAACTCTACATGGCTCTCTCCTTTGCTTCAGTTAATTTTTCTACCACCTTTTTTGCTTTTGTACATCAGCCTTTTAAAAGGTGCAAAAATACACGCAGCATCTGGGCACAACAAGCCATGTTAAGAATGGAGTAGACACTCTAAGTAGGAATTTCCATGCTTTTGTGAGCTTAATGTTCTTTAACATAGAGAGCAGCTGTGTTTATGTCAATAATTACACATTGAAATAAGTGCATGTACATGTGATTCTTTATGGGATTAAGGACGTTAAGGATGGCCTTACACAAAAGATTTTTGTCCCTCCCATCTCCACCCAGAAAGTTTCTACAATATTCAAAACCAAGTTACACTGTTTTGAGATTCTGAAATATTTCTCTGGGCAACTGGATCCAAGGTGTCAATGAACAGACTATTGGAATGATATGATTGTAATTTTCTGTTTGCCTCCCTACCCCACATTGGTTCTGCATTCCTTACTACCTTGCTCTGTAACCAGGATCTGACCTGTATGCACTATATCACCAAGGTCCCCTTATCAAAAGGCTTCCAACTAGATTGAACCAATAGGAGGCATCTGCAGGAGAGCAGAGGGCAGGAGGAGACAATGCAAGAATGCAGTGATTGTTAATGCCTAATCCCCAAATTAGTGTCATAGGCAATAAATGCTCAGCTTTCAAAGTGAAGTGAGATCAAGGAAAAGTGGATCGCTCTAGGCAGGATTTCTGGAGATGTGAAGGCTTCCTTTGGGCTTTAAAGAATTGGTAGGTTGGGGTAGAAGGAGGGAGTGGCTATGACAGCTTAGGTCAAGAATGAGCAAGAACCAAAGTATGGAGGTTTTAAAGTACAGCTCTTGTTTGGGAATAGTGAGTATACCAGTTTAACAGGAGCAGATGACAGGGGTCTGAGTGAAGTGGAAAGTTAAGATTAAATGGCAGGTTGTGTCACATAGTAGAGGCCTTGAATGGATGGAATAAGAAATCATAGTCTTTAAAGTACATTACAAAGGTGTGTTCAGTATATAAATACAATCTGTAAATGATACGTATTATGGAGGTTTATTCAAGTGCCTTATCACACATTCAAATTAACTTACGGCTGTTCTATCACTTAAAAATAGCTCTGTTCATTAAAGGAAATGTAACCTAGATTTTCAGAAAATCAAAACATAATGTTCCTAAAATGTTATTCCTTTAACTAGGAGTCACCATTTAGCACTGTCTTCCTAAACATTTTGGACTAAGGTGGAGAGTTATAAATCTAACAGGTTATCTGTACTTGACCAAACAAGATTCCAATTTGACTTCAAACTGTCAACTTGTTGTTTGCATAGACATGGCCACTGAATCTGGGAAACACCTATCAGTCCGTGTGTTTCATTTCTCTCAACTTTATATGTGTTTTGCCCCATAAACTTTACAACATAGTAATTGTTATTAATCAGTAACACATCAGAGGGCACTGGGTTTGCAGTGATCGCTATTCTTCAGGACAGATGACCTGAATCACAAAGTGTGACTTGTTCCGTGGACTTAAGACTGCTGCCGCTCCTCTAGAGACCATGGAATTTACCTTGTCAAGCAAGCTGACTTGTGTAGATGCTGATTTTGGGAGATTAACTATTAACACAAGAATCCATGTTGTTGGTTGGATATTTCTTTCATATCATAGTCTGGAGCTGTTTGCATATAAACTCATGTAAAAATAATTATATTCTTACTTCCAGGACATATATTTAAATGGCACTCTTCTCTTCTTGCTCTGTTTCTACATGACCATTTTCCTCCCTTATTATTTTAGGTAGTCTTGCAAAAAAAAAATAGTTTGCAAGTGAGGAAACAATGTTAAAAACTTAGCTGTGACACTAACTTCCTGTATGAACTTGAACAAGTTAATTTCTCTGGTCCTTACATCTTAACATGTTAAGTGAGGACTACTACATTGCTTGATTGCTGTGGAAGTTAAGTAAGATCATGAGTGTTAAGTGCCTATCATAGTGACTGGCACATGAAGGTGCTCGGTTAACGGCTTTTGTTGTCATTACTGTAGTAATCATTGTTATTCAACTTTTACTTCTATGTTGATAATTCTCAAATTGACCTAGTCATCAATCTTTATCCCCTTTGCTAAGCTTCATATTCAACTATCCCAATGTCTACTGGACATTGCCACCTGAAAATGTCAATAGCATACCCAAACCAAACTCATACTCCCTAGCATCTTCTTGTTGAGAACAAATTGAGTGAATAAAAAATCCTAGGGCTTCCCTGGTGGCGCAGTGGTTGAGAGTCCACCTGCCGATGCAGGGGACACAGGTTCGTGCCCCAGTCCAGGAAGATCCCACATGCCGCGGAGCAGCTGGTGCCATGAGCCATGGCCGCTGAGCCTTCGCGTCCGGAGCCTGTGCTTCACAGCGGGAGAGGCCACAACAGTGAGAGGCCCGCGTACTGCAAAAAAAAAAAAAAAAAAAAAAAAAATCCTAGCCACTCTTTCTCAGGTGTCTAATACAAGACAACTATGTCAACACATCAACGTCCTTCTAGCTAGAAACAATAGTTTCACTTGATTCTCTTTTCCCTTTACCACCACTACTTTCATTACATTTTAAGGCCTCACATACTCAGCCTCTTTGCATTTCTACAAAAACAACTTAGTTTCGGCCTTCATGGTGCCTTGAACTACAGCAATAGCTTCTTAAATAATTTGCGTATTCCTACCTTTTCATTTCTCAAATACTGTGTCCATTAAATACAGTCTGAATGGTATTATGTCCCCACTCAAACTTTTGATGGTTCTCTCTTCTCTAAAGAAGAACATTTAATCTCTCAGCATGGAAGTGAAGGCAGTCGACTTCCAAGCTAAGTTCTCACCACGTTTCATAACCCACTTTTGCCCTAGCCATAAAGAGGCTTGACAATAATCAAACTTTCATCCATTTCATATCTGTTTGCTAGAAACCGTGGCTCTCAGCCTTTAGCATGCATGCATCAGAATCACCGGGAGGACTTGTTAAATCACAGATGGCCAGCTGCACCCCAGAGATTCTGATTCAGTAGGTCCGATATGGTTTGTTAATGTTCACTTCTAACAATGTCCTGTGTGATGCCAGTATGGCTAGTCCTGAGGCCACATTTGTATGACCTAGAACATCCTTCCTTACCCATCTCAGTCCATCAGAATCCTATGGATCCCTTACTGCCACTGCCTTAGAGAAATTTCATCTGTCACCCTAGTCAGAATGAACCAGTTCATACTCTGTGCTAACAGAGGGACTAAGGGTTCTGAAGGCTTGGAGCCAGATTGACTGGACTCTAGCTAAATACCTGAGTGAACTTGGACAAATTACTTAATCTCTGGACCCATCTCCTTATCAGTAAAACTGAACAAATAACAGCACCTATAGCATGTGTTAATGTGAAGGTAAAATAACTTAATACACGTGAAGCACTTAGAATAGTGCCTGAGAAGGGCTCAAATATATTATGTTTAGTAGTTCATACCTTTAATCTAACACTCCACTTAGCCATGTAATGACATTTGGGGTTTGCAGACCAAAGTCCTTTATTAGATGTTAAGTTCCCTGAAAACAAAGACCACATCTCCATGAATGCCCAGAAACATAGCCCCAGGCTTAGCACTTTACAGAAATCAAGTACAAAAATTTTTTAATTAAATTGAAATTCAGAAAAGGTTGCAAAGGAATCTTAAGTAAGTAAAAATCTTCTAAACAGTAAACAAACCATCCATTTCTTTTTCCCTCATCATAAAGATGAATAAAGATTAGGTCAATTATTAATAATACATTGAAAGTAGGTTTGCCTTTTCCTTTGAATTTTCTAAACTCTATAATTAAAACGGCTTCAAATTGAAAGATTGTAAAGAAGGAATTAATCTTATTGGTAAGTAAAAAGCAAATCCCATGGTTGATGATAGATATGACCTGTTAGCAATAGTTACACTTCTATACTTTCTTTTCTTACAATCAGCGTGTGGAGACCAGCATAATCCAATTAATTGTAATTCCCTTTTGTAGAGTTGGTAAAGCAGCGCATGATACTGAAACACCATTGAAGTCTTATCTCTGGTAATATAATCCAAATGGATTCTCACTCTCCAACTACCAGCAGATCTTTATAAACTTCAGGAAAACAGAATATTTTGACTTCCTCGAACTTATGATAAATGTGATACACAATAATTGTCTCTGAACTTTAATCCTTTGTACATGCCTAACCATCATTTCTCTAGACATCATTCTCGGCTGTGCAATGGTTTCATGAATACACCTGAGTTTTTCTCTCTTATTTCCTGACTTCCTTTAAAATATTGTTTTTCCACAGTAAATATGCAGTATTTTAACACAACAGAGCCTCTCAGCTGAGCTCCTTGCTCCTGGTACCTCTTGGACATACCACCTCTCGTTCATATACTCACTCTGATCCATCCTGCTCACTCCTGCCAATGCACAGGAACAATTATAACAATATGTTGAATTAAAAGTTACGTGAGGGCTTCCCTGGTGGCGCAGTGGTTGACAGGCTGCCTGCCGATGCAGGGGACACGGGTTCGTGCCCCGGTCCGTGAAGATCCCACATGCTGCGGAGCGGCTGGGCCCGAGAGCCATGGCCCTGAGCCTGCGCGTCCGGAGCCTGTGCTTCGCAACAGGAGAGGCCATAACAGTGAGAGGCCTGCGTACCGCAAAAAAAAAAAAAAAAAAAAAAAAAAAAAAAGGTACGTGAATGTGGTCTCTCTCACACGCACAAAATATCTTATTGTACAAATTTAATGCCTTTTCCATCTTAACTAAGCACTTATCAAGCACTGTGGCCATAAGTTCGGCAGTTTGAGGTACAACAGTAAGACTAGCATGAATTTATTTTTCCTTTTTCACAATTTCACAGATGGAAGGTCCATTCTTACCACAAACCTTAGTAACTTCAGCATACAACTCTTTTTCTTTCCTTATTAAGTCTAGAACTTTTACCTTTTCACTTAGAGGAAGCACTTTATGGCTTCTCTTTGGCATATCCGAATTGCCAACACCACCACTCTTGTGCTTTGGGGCCAGTATTAAGTAAAATAAGGGTGACTTGAAGACAAGCACTGTGATATTGTGACAGTCAATCTGATCATTGAGATGGCTACTAGGTGACTAACAGAGGCTGTGCTAGACAGAGGGAAGATTCAGGTCCCGGCGGGACCAAGCAGCACTGCGTGAGATTTCATCAAGCTACTCAGAATGACTGGTAACTTAAAATTTGTGAACTATTTATCTGTAAAATTTATCACTTGGTATGTTCAGACTGTGGTTGACTGCAGGTAGCTATGGAAAGCAGGAACCAAGGATGAAAGGGGACTGCTGTAGTTAAATTATTTAGGGTGTGCCCCAGGAGTAACGGGATTACCAGGCTAGGATGAGTAACACAGTTAACAGGATCTGAAATGAAGCAGAATGTAGGCCAGGGTGAAGATTAGCAGCATGGACATGGGTGACATCAGGAACCAGAGGCAGAGACCCAGGAGTTAGTGCCACAGATTTGTTTCATGTTAGACTGGAAGAGAAGAAAGGCAAGGAGAAGAGCAACTGGCCGAAGAAGCCTGTATCTTTCCATTTACATCACTCCTCCATTGATATCACATCCTCCATTTATAGCTTCCTCCACTGACTTTCTTGTGTGAGAACATGTGTGGTGAAGTTAGCCTAAGTACATCTCTGCTCTACAGAGAGGGGAGAGGCTCATATGGGCCAGAACTGCCTAGGCTGCTTGGAAATGTGTCTTACTACTAATAGGTCACCTGAGACCATAGCAAATGATGTCTTCCTATTTTTCTACAAGAGGAACTGTAGATAACTCTCAGATTTGGAAGTTTATATAGTTATCATCATCATCATCATCTTTATTTAAAAGGTACTTATTAAGCAACTAATTGAGCATGTCTGTGCACTAATGAAGCAAATATAAATTAAAGGGGGCAAAAAAAATTATAATAAATAAATAAATAAATAAATAATTTAAAAAAAAATTAAAGGGGGTAGCTCCTTCCCTAGAGACAGCACAATCCTAGTAGTGATGTTAGAGAACTTAAGAACTGTCAGACTTTAAGAGATTATATACCATTTCTTAGATATATTTTGATCCTCATTTATAACTGCCTTCCCACCCATACCTTTTGCACTTAGCACATCTGACATCTTATAGGTGTTCTATTTTTTAATGAGTGAATATATTAATTTATTTGATTGATGGATTTGTTTCACTTTACACTACAAATGTATTGCTGAAATTGACATAACTGATGGAATTCCATTCATTCATTTCATTTTCAGCATGCTCAGTCCTTTTTCTTTTATTTGACTTTGATCCTATTTAGATTTTTATTTCATCAGAAGACAGTCATTGCTATTGGGTTTATTTTTTGTTTGTAGTTACAGTTGACCCTTGAGCAATTCAAGGAGTAGGTGCATCAGACCCTCCATGCAGTTGAAAATCGGAGTATAATTTATAATCCACCCTCCATATATGCAGTTCCTCTGTAACTGCGGTTCTGCATCCGCTGATTCAACCAACCATGGGTCGTGTAGCACTGTAGTATTTACTACTGAAAAAAATTTGTGTATTAAGTAAACCCTTGCAGTTCAAACCCAGGTTGTTTAAGGATCAACTGTATTATTGTTATATATTTATTAAACATCAATTGTTTTAAATATTCAGACTTTTCTTTATCAGAAGTTAAGTCTCTCACAAGTCTCTTATGTTTAACAAAGACATTATATATATTTTTAGTCTGTATCTTTCCTCATTTTACTCTTTGTTATGTATTTTTTCAACTATACAGTCAAAGGCATGATTTATTCATGGGCATCTGAGAACAGTTACAGACAGTAATGAATATATATTCCCAATCAACCATAGTTTCTCAAATATTGTGATGGTAACATAAATTGGTTCACTGGCTATTAGGATAACTTGGCAAGGTCTATCAATAGTTTACAATATACACACAACTTTTCACCTAGAAATTCCAGGTCTAGGAATTTGTTCTACTCACACAGATACATACTTAGATATAAATGATCTAAGTGCAAGATTATTCACATTAGCACTATGAAAAATATTTGACATTTGGAAACTGGTCAATTATTGTACATCCATAAAAGTAAATATGCAGCTGTAAAAAAAGAAAGAGAATACTCTCTGGGTCTCAATTTTGAATAATCTCTATGATATATTGTCAAGTGAAAAGACTCAAATGCAGAACAGTGCATAGATATCACTGTTAGTGTTTTTTTTTTAACATCTTTATTGGAGTATAATTGCTTTACAATGGTGTGTCAGTTTCTGCTGTATAGCAAAGTGAATCAGCTATATGTATACATATATCCCCATATCCCCTCCCTCTTGCATCTCCCTCACACCCGCCCTATCCCACCCCTCTAGGTGGTCACAAAGCACGGAGCTGATCTCCCTGTGCTATGCGGCTGCTTCCCACTAGCTATCTATTTTACATTTGGTAGTGTATATATGTCAACGCTACTCTCTCACTTCATCCCAGCTTACCCACTGTTAGTGTTTTTTTAAAAAGTGGTAGTTGAGGATAATGTTGCTTGAGTATAGAAAACAGCTTTGAAAGGATACATGGGAAATTGACAATATAGGTTTTCTGTAGAGATGAAAACTAGGTAGCTAAGGATAGACTAGAAACAGACTTTTGCAGTATACTCATGTACGTTGAACTTCGTATAAATATATTATTTCAAAATAAAATAAATAAAAGTGTTCAAAAAACAATAAGCAGCACACACTTCATATTAAGCAATTGTAGGTTTTTGAGTATCATCTTATTAGGTGTTTTGAGAATTTTATCAACTAGTTTTTATAGCTACTTAGCAATAAAAACAACCCTCATTGTGAATTATTTGTATGAATTATGATTCTTCAGAGTCATAGTAGAAAGGAACACAAGAGTAATTTTGTGCTCCATAATTGGAGGCCTCTGGTGTCAGACAGGCAGACTTTCTTTTGAGGTGGGAAAAAAAAAATCTCTAAAACTTTTCATTCACAAAGAAAAAACCAAAAACAGTTATTGATAATAGATAGGTCCATTAAAGAATCTGTGTCACTATTCTGGACTTGGAATATTGTATAGATGCAGAATTAAGAGGATAGTGTTATCGTGTGGTTTCACAAAGAAAGTTTTACATAGATCTCTAGTTATCCTAACTTAATGCAAGTAGTTGTAAAATTTATAAATCTTCCACTCTTATTGTATGTACCTTTGCAGAGTTCTGGCTATTGTTGTGATATGAAGTAGAAAATTTACTCAACTACTACCATGGATCAATTCATAAAGATAACTTATATGAAAAAATATTATCCTTAATAATTGCTAGAAATCATCTCTTTGTTTTGGTTATCTTTAATTGACAACTAATTTTTGTCCTATCCAGGTGTAAAATGGTTTCAAGAAATAAGAGTGGCACTGTCTTACTCTATCCATTTTGTTTCTATTTTATTGATTTTTGTTATCCTTTTATTTCTATTTTTCTGACAGAATATTTCCAGACCAGAGACTTCTAAATTAGTAAAAAGCCCAGTCTTTTTCCTGCTAAATAATACCATTGCTAACCCCATGTACACCAACAGTGTAGCAAAAGGAATAGTTTAAGCCAGAAAGTATACTAAATTCTGGAAATATCTGCCAAAGTCTGGCTGACAAAGAAGATAATGTCCAAATAAATTTTCTAATAATGTTATAACAAACCTGTGCTAGATCTTTTACGTATATTACTTCACTGAATTCTCACACAAAATTAGGAGGGAGAGATGACAGTTCTCATTAGACAAGTGAGGAAACAATACATTAAGTAACTCTATATATGTGCATATACCTACAATAAACATGTTATTTGTATATGGGTATTTATAGGACTTAGTTATGTTTATTTCCTAGATATCATTATGAGATATGTTTTGATCTGACCTTCCGCTTGGTATTTACAAATGTAATATAACTTGGAGAGAACAAATAGCAATAGTGTTGAAACTTAGAGCCAATAACAAAGAAAACTTTCAAAAATGACTCTGTTGAAGTTTAATCCTACGGATTCTCTACCCTTTGGAGTATGTAATGTATGAAATCATCCATGGAATTCAAGTAAATTCAGAATCTGTTTGGGGAAGACAGTCAAATAAAACGAACCATTGTGTATAGTGTCTGCAGAGCACAAAAAGCCTTTGACTGCATGGAATTAAGAGCAGTGTTGGAAGCTCTGAGTAAGAAAGTAATTAAAGAAATATATATTGGTATCATGAAATGCATCCTTTTTTAATATTTATGATCCTAACAAATAAAGTCAATTCATTTTTGTCATTGTTGTTGTTGTTGTTGTTAGAGTCTGAACAGGGCTACCTCTCCTCAGGTGCCTAGAAGCCTGGAGAGAAGCATAATGTCAGTAACACCATTTTATAAGATGGCATTATACATGGAGTTATGATGATGGGGAGATGTTTTATGTTATGCCGTTATAAATTAAAAATGCACAAAGCAATGACACATTTGTTATACTTTCCATCTGTGGTGCTTGCTTCACAAATTTCAGTTGTACCTATTTATTATGTTATTATTTACATTCAGATGAAATCTGAGGAAAAATAAAAATAAGACATACTCATTCCTGTATTGGATATAGTAGAAGGCTGCTTCACCACCTTCAAAGAGAGTAACGAAAGATATTCCATATTAGCCTGTGACATTATTTGCATGCCTTGGGCCTCTTAAGTGATTTCCAAAGAAATATGCACAGCATGAAGTCCATAGAAAGCAAACTAACATGGCATGCCAAAATATCCCAGTGGATTTAAGAAATAAAAGCTTTTATGAATAAGGTTTTAGTATCTTAGAGAATTTCTGCTTATTTTCTTGGTTCCTCCCTCTTTCCTACTGCAAGGGGCCACACAAAACTGTGTTTGGTAGACCAGGTGGCAAAAGTGCCCATTCTCTGCATAGGTCAAACCATCTCCTCTTACAGTAAAGTAACCATTTTCAAATGTAGGCATCCTAATAGCTTCCTGGAGGTTACTGTGATAAATTGTAAGGAATACATCTCTTTGGTTTTGGAATATGAAGTTTCATATTTAAAACCACTTTCCTCCTTCTTCGATAGATACCATGGCCATAGAGAGTTGATGTGGCTTGTGTTGAGTTTTCCTGAGAACGTTTTAAATGTTCCCTAGTATTTCATGTCTTGGGCTACAGCATCAATGAAATATTTCTACTCTTGAAGTAGTAGCTGGAAAAAAGAGTGAGTAAGAAAATAGCAATCATGATTTTATTCTTTGTCTGGGAGCCATGCTAGAGAGTACCCTTCATGTTTATAGAGCAAGTAATTAGAAATAGGTTGATCTTGAATAGGCAAGCAATTATTCAACTTATTCCACCTTCAAACCCTTTCTAAGAATCTAGATAATATTTTTATTTAATTTGAATTACCTAAACAGCTCTTTCTGTTGTCTATAATATTTCATAAGTGTGGCATAGCCCATGTGTTGAGAAAATGTCTAGATATGATCTAGGAACATGACATCTTTCTCTGCACAGAGTCTTTGGGCATCGTATTCATTTTCTAGGGCTGCCATAACAAAGTGTCACAGACTAGGGGGGATGGGGGTGTGGGGGATTAAACAACAGAAATGTATTTGCTCTCTGTTCCAGAGGCTAGAAGACGAGGATCAAGGTGTTGGCAAGGTTGCTTTCTTCTGAGGCCTCTCTCCTTGGCTTATGGATGCATGTCTTCTTCCTATGTCTTCACATGGTCTTCCTTCTATGCATGTCTGTGTCCTAATCTCCTCTTCTTATAAAGACACCAGTCATACTGGAATAAGGCCATCTATATCACTTCATTTTACCTTAATTACCTCTTGAAAGGCTCTGTCTCCAAATACAGTGACATGGTGGGGTACAGGGGGTTGAGACTACAAATTATTCACGGGGGTGGGGGGACACAATTCAGCCCATAAGAAACATAAAGCACATTTGGGGGGTGAATTTGTCCCTGCTTGTCATTAAGGTCAAAAGAGTATTATTCTAGGGGACAGAAATAAGATGTAAAATGTCTAGAACCTAATTTATTTTCACCTGAGTAGTATTTCTGAGCACCCGGTAAAGCCTTCTCCTTTGAGGAATATAAAGCAGCCTCAACAGCTGTAGCTTTGAAAGGCACAAAATACAGTTCCTGGTATGTAGTCTCCATTCAATCTATATTTGCTTAATAAAAACTAAGTGAACAAACAGATTAACTGGTCAACCAGCCTAGTTTTCAAAGGTATTGTCCTCACTGAAGTCTCATGTTGCACCCAAGGTGTTATAGGAGGGGCTTTAGCGAGTGCAGCGTGGAAGGAGGATGGTTTTGGCACGGGGTTTATATCACCGTGTTTGAGAATTTGGAACCTCTCTAGTCCACCAGAAATCAGATTGAACTGTCACTTTAAGGAGCCAACACAGCAGGAAAGGTCGAGCTAGTCAAATGATTCAACCAACTTCCTTTTGATCCACTCCTTTAAATGCTAAACTCAAAATCAGCTATATCGGGCTTCCCTGGTGGCGCAGTGTTTGAGAGGCCGCCTGCCGATGCAGGGGACACGGGTTCGTGCCCCAGTCCAGGAAGATCCCACATGCAGCAGAGCGGCTGGGCCCGTGAGCCATGGCCGCTGAGCCTGCGCGTCCGGAGCCTGTGCTCCGCAACGGGAGAGGCCACAATAGTTAGAGGCCCGTGTACCGCAAAACAAAACAAAACAAAACAAAACAAAAAAAAAGGAAAAAAAAAATCAGCTATATCCTTATAGATAAACAGTATATTTTATCCACTTTTATATCTACCAGTTTGATTTTATGGACAAACATATTATTATTTTTCGGATCAATAGTCTCTCTGGCATCTCTTTCATTCATGATGTGACTTTCATGTACCCAGCAGGGCTTTCAGATAAGGTTTCCAAATGGTCATCTGCGCTGGAAGCAGATACCACATCCTTTATGAGAGGCTCATGATGTAATAGGTTCTTGTCACTATATTAATGAAATCAGAGCTATTCTCTCCATATCCTGTGAAAGCTGGGCTGTCTTTTCCTCTTTATTTTTTTATTACAACAGTAAAATAAAAGTTAGTAAAGGGCTTTAAAAACTACAAGGTAAAAATGTACTTGTTTTTCAATACACAAAGAAGTGCCTCTTTATTCTTATATAACTATTCTATTCTGGATAGTCCAAGTTTATCTTCAGCTGCATTTCAACCAATACTAGGTTAACACAGTGAGTTTAGTTAAAGTCAGTCTTGATATTGCAACTTCTGGTTACACCGGTCTATAGAGCAATATATAATACAAGAGGAAAGTGGTGATTAAGCTATTAGTGATACTTAAATGTGCCTTTTTCCATGGAAATTACCATGACCTACTGTGGCTATCAAAAGGTCCATCCTTCAGTTCTCCTTTTTAAAAAAGATTATTCCTAATAGCTATTGTCAAAAATTTTTAATTTTAAATATAATAGTTTTTAACTGGATATAGGTACGTTTTTATTTAAAAAAATAAAATACACAAAAGTCCCTTCAAGGAAGGACATTTCAAGATGGACTTGAATGCTTGGATACAATATTTAAATATATTTTTTGTGATATCATAAAAGTCACATAGTGACTTTGGATTCTGGAGGTTAACCTATCTTCAATTCTGTTTAAATGCTTTAAGCAAAAAGCCATGACCAAAATGAATTTACGGTAGCCTAAGTAGAGGGCCAGGAGAAACCAGCACAGATTATCAGCATGATAATTGTGAGATATCTTGATTCAACCAGACTTCTTCCCAGTATTGAACTCCAGCATGTAAAGTTTTTGTTGAGCTCATTTGACAGATTGCATCACACCGAGGTAAATCCTCTAAAACAACCAAAATGGTTTATGATGTTTGCTCAGTATTTCCATTGCTTTAATCCCTAATGTATTTTGCCTTTTTGGCCTTTATTCACTTTCCTCATCATAGTGGTGTCTTGGATATATATATATATATTTATTTTTTTCTCTCTCCAAATGTTTTTCAGACACATTTTCTCATTTGATACCAACAACTCTCCTTCTGAATATCTTCATTTCACAAATAAGTAAATAGATATACAATGAATTAGTGGTAAATCCAGACCTGATGTTTTGTATAATCTCTTTCTCACCCTATCATATTTCCTCTTCACTCCATCACCACATAACGATTTGCTACATCTTCTGTCCCATTCCTAATGCAGTTTCTTTTTATTGCCAATTCGCTTTATATCTGTTTATATAAGAATCTGTTCCTTCTATAAATGAGTAATTATGAAAGATCAGAGTAAGTTTACAGGTAAAAGCATAGCCTCAAGTAAGATATTTAGGGATAAAATATAAAAATCACTATCTTTGAAGTAATAGTCAATCTACTACCACTGGCAATTGCTATTTATTTGCCTTTATCCTTTCAGCTTCTTCCAGCCAAGATTAGTCTGACCATAGTGGTTTTGAGGGGAGGCTTACTGGCTCCTATCCTGGGTTTATCACTTGTCATCCATGGAAAAGTTACTTAATCTACCCATGCCTCATTTTTCCTATCTGTAAAATAGGTGATGATAACAATAGCATGTACCTCATTGTCTTATTGAAAAAAAATTATATTAGATAATAAATGGAAAGTGCATAGCATAGTCCCTAGTATGGTGTCAG
Organism: Mesoplodon densirostris; assembly: GCF_025265405.1. Taxonomy (NCBI): domain Eukaryota; kingdom Metazoa; phylum Chordata; class Mammalia; order Artiodactyla; family Ziphiidae; genus Mesoplodon; species Mesoplodon densirostris. The sequence continues at coordinate 64,471,702 of NC_082668.1, forward strand.
CACCGAATAACTGTTGGTTATTCTTCCTGTTGCAAAGCTTCCTGAAATATAGTCATGTGAATTTTTAATTTTGTTCTGTAAAAGGTTTTTATTTTGTCAATAATAATTACCAACTCTTAGGTTCATATTAAAGAAATCTCAATATTCACATATCTAGTTTTCTATTTCTCTGCCCACCTAAGGTAAACTTCATAAATCGATATTTATTGAGTAACTTTTATAGACTCTTACAGGCTCCACTGTTGTGGTTCTCAACTGGGGATAACTTTGTACCGCCAGGAGATATTTGGCAATATCTGAAGATATTTTTCATCAGCAGCCCTGGGAAATGCTATTGGCATCAGTGGGCTGAGGCCGGGGATGCTACTAAATATCCTAGAATGCACAGGACAGACCCTATAACAAAGCATTACTCAGCCCCAAATGTCAACAGTGCTTCACTATTGAGAAATCCTGCTCTGTTGAAAAGAGGGGAAGCAGAAGACATCATCACTGCTAACAGATTAGTTAGAAAATGCCTATCAGGTAATACAAATGTGTTCATAATGATACCTGTTAACGTGGAGACAAATATCACTTCATCTTCATTTCATTTTCAGAACTGATTGGATTCATGAGAAGGTGTGCAAATATGGACACAACTGCATGTTTAAATAAGTCACAGTGGCCTTGAAAAATATGCCTTAAAGTCCTCTGGTTTACAAGGAATATTAACCTTGGTTGTTCACAAAAAATCTTAATATAAAAATTAGGTATTATATACCAAAAGACTCTTTCCAACCACTTGCCATATTATTTATTGAAGCTACTTGTGGAGGGGCTACAAATTATCTTTTTAAAGTGAAGACTACATAGTAGGAATGCTAGTTTAAGTAACACAAGTTGATATATTATATGGCATTTTGAGTGGATATAATCAAATGGTATTTATTGACTGGTAAATTATCTTTTTTATGTATATTAAAATATTTCATTTTCACAGTCAATTGAATTAACTGATGTTTGTGTGGAGGTGACAGACAACACTGGCATCTGCCTTTGGTTAAGCAATTATTTGTTCTTATTGTTTTCTTGCTCAAGATAAAATCATTCTCTTTTCTTACCTGCTGAGCACTTTGATTTGGCGATCTTAAACCTATGCACCAAAACGACATTTTGTATTGGACTTTTGTGAAAAATTTTTGGTAGAGATAGTTGTGTGTGTGAACATGTGTGTGTGTGTGTTGTGTGTGTATGTGTTTATTTAGGTTTCCACTTAAAGTTCAGTGCCAAAGCTACCGTACTTATACATTTTCTAAATGTGCTTTAAGCAATAAGTTGTACAACATTTTTAGAACATGTGTTAAGCTATTTCTCTAAGAATGAAGCTCTTAACAAAACATAAGCACTCTGCATGAGATCTTAGCAGCAAAGTGCTTAAAAGATAAAGTAAGAATTGGTACCATGGGAAGAACACCAGCTGTAGAACGCACAGGTCCATTATGAGAAGTATGGTAGTGGGTAGGGAGAAAATGATTTAATCAGGAGTAAAACCAATTTTATTATAAGGGCACGCAGGGGGTGTGGCACCATAGTGAGAGGGACATTTCAAAATATCTGACAGATTTCAACAACGTGAAAAACCCGTTCTTTAAAGTGACAGTAAACCCCATCAGGTCTCCCTTTTTGATGCTATTGTTAACAGTTGACTGTTTAAAGCTGGCCTGCTAAGATGCTGTCGTCCTATTTCAATAGTGTGTAGCCAAATAAAAGACTAATTGTTGAAATACAATCAATCAAAAATGATTGCAGGGCAGAAAGAAGGTCTCCGCTGCTGATTTTGTTGTGGATCAAATTATTGTGTTATGACTGAGGTAGGCTGAAAGAGGAGAAGAAAATAGCCCGTCTGAAATAAACAGATTCACCTTCATTCCTTCTCTTTGCAAACAGCCAATTGAGCAGGGACATAACTTACTAGCCCAGGGAGTAATAGTCCATGTAGAAAAAAAGATCTGATAAAGATTTCGGCTAATATTTTTGAAAGGACATGAACACTATTAGCAGAACAGCCCATGCAGAGCTTCCCTATAGTGACAATTCTCAGCTTTTCTTACATTTTTGGTGTAAATTCTCCTCTGCATTCATAAAACTGACACAAGCAAGCATCTGAATATGAGCTTCAGACATCGGTAAGGAAACACAATTCTAGTTGACCAAATACCTATTAAGTTCTTGCCAGGATACTCTGCTTTCCCATTAACCCTCAGGTTGTCCAAAATGATTAGCGTTAGTTTTCATTAAGCCCAGAATCCAAAATCTTTTCTGTGTTGTATGTTCAGAAAGACAAACGCTGTGGGTCAGCAGCAATGCTTTTATGCCTGCCTCCTTTTAGTTGTATGTAAAGATGTCACTTTCAGACCCTATTACATCCACTTTTTGGGTGAGAATGATTCCAGACTTTCATACTGAAGACGAAAAGGAAGGAAATAATTGCCCAGCGTCTCCTTATTTCTTCTAAGAACTTTATTGTGGCCTTTATTTTCTTTAATATTTAAATGTCTCAACTCACTCAAGCTTCCCAAGCAAACATTTCCATTATTTCTAAGAGGAGTTGGTAAGCACTTGTGGTTTGTCTTTAGTGTGTTATCATTTTTGACAGCTTTGCATAGCCTACGTAGGCCAACAGGGGTCTGTCTAATATTGTTGCTGGGCACATTTTCCTTGCTGAGATGAAAACTAAAAAAAGATATTTTTGAAGCAGTAAGAAGGAATTAATATCCTTTCTCACTATTCTATTCCTTGCTGACTTTATATTCAGTGAAAAAAGGAAAAAAGTGTTACCCATTATTCCCTTGTACATAGCAAGGCTAACACATGTAAAGCAATAACTCATTTTCTATTGCCATGTTTAGCATATGTCTCCTGTTGGCTCAGCAAGGCCTTTAGGCCGGTCCCTTGAGCCGGCCATCATTGGCAACTCTTAGCCCCTCGGCCTCAAAACCAAATAGCTTTGAATCATGTTGAGCTGTGATGCTAATTTTCATACTGATGCATTATGGGAATAAATGTATCTGACATACTGTGTCAATGGCACTGTCTCTTTGTGTCTCTTGTTTTTTGTTAGCTGCACTCCTACAGATGGTATTCCATTGAAAATGTTCCCGTCCTATGGAAAAAAGGAAAAAAAAAAAAACAAACATGCACAGCACCAAACCTCTAGGTGCAGAAGGCTGTTAACGGTTGCTGATGATAGTAGGCAAACATTAACATAATAATTAGTGTCTTGTAATTGTTTCATTAAAACCAGTTGTTCCATTTCTCCTCGTGTTTTCCCAGAAGAGAAGCTGAATTTGGACGACAGCCAGTGGGAGGACATCCACGTTGTCACCGGAGCACTGAAGATGTTTTTCCGGGAGCTGCCTGAGCCGCTCTTCCCTTACAGCTTCTTTGAGCGGTTTGTGGAGGCGATCAGTAAGTACCTTACAGACAGGAGCAGTTGGTGCAGTAACCTGGCGGTGTGGAATTACTATTAAGTAAATAATAAGAATGGCGCTAATAGCAATCATGGAGATGATAATATCCCCAATGCTCCACAGCTTTCATTTTAGGTTTGGTGGTTTTGATGGCTTATTCTTATTTCTGCAATATTATCTAAGTATTTTTAAAAATTAAGAAGAAAAAGAAGAAGGCATCCTGTTTAGGGTGGCCAATTTTCAGCTAAGCCTCCTCAAATGAAAATAGCTTCTCATGCAATCTGCTTTACAGGGGCCACCTTCCGCCTCCCTAGCCCCTACCCTTATACCTTCAGAATCACAGTGACTATAACTGAGTTCAAGGGGATTTTGAAAAAGAATCAAAGTGAATTAAATATTACATTTCATTAAAGAGGTGTTAAATCATCAGCTGAGGCATCACCTTCTCAAGGCTTGCTCACCCTACACCCACCAACACTAGTAAGGAGTTGGCTACAATTTGCTTACAAACAGTGTGAATATTAAATTAAGTAATGGAAAGTTTCTTCTGTTAAGCTGGTGGCTTTATGGGAGGTTGAGTTGTATCACTTACTAGCCAATAGTCATTGTATACTCCCTGAAACTTCCTTTCTATTGTTTTCTCATTCATAACACACGCACATGCGCGCACGCACACACACGTAAAAACGAATGAATGAATGAATGAAAATCTTTCCAAATGCAAGGAAACTTCTGCTATTGATTCTCGGACCAGCAACGATTAGTACATCTCTAAATTTAACATCTTAGGGTGTACTTACTATGATTGTGACAGCTTGGAAAAAGTTTCCTGGCAAGCAAGCTGATTCAAGGAGGAAAAAGAAAGAAGAAAGAAAGGTAAAATTAAAAAGCTTGCAAGCCTGGCAGGAGCTTAATTAAAGTCCAAATGAGAATAATCTCCAAGAAAAAAAAATGCTCTACTTAGGAGGTCTGATCTTGGATGGCTGTGTGTACAGTGTTCCCATTAGGGGGAGTGGGATATGGGGAGCCTGTTGGAAACAGCCCCTCAATATGCCCTTTTATTCTGTTTTTCATTTCACAAAAGTCTTCACGCTTGTTTAAAGCTCTGGCAAAATGATATCAAGAGGAATAAAGCAGAGCTTATTCTCCCAAGGTCTTTCTCTTGCTGCCTGCTCACAATTTCAGATGTTGTTGTTGTTGAATAGAGTAGCAGTGCTTTAAATATGGGTTGTTTTTTTTTTTTTTTTTTTTTTTGCGGTATGCGGGCCTCTCACTGCTGTGGCCTCTCCCGCTGCGGAGCACAGGCTCCGGACGCGCAGGCCCAGCGGCCATGGCTCACGGGCCCAGCCGCTCCGCGGCATATGGGATCCTCCCAGACCGGGGCACGAACCTGTATCCCCTGCATCGGCAGGCGGACTCTTAACCACTGCGCCACCAGGGAGGCCCTAAATATGGGTTTTGAAGGGAGGCTGGAGCTCATATCCCCTGTCAGAGTTTTTATTTCATGAGCCCTCTGCTTCTCAAGAAGAACAGTATTTTATAGTTCCCAGGCTCTCTTAACTTCTTTTTAAAAGGAGGAATAAAGAAAAAATAAACAAGCATGAATTTCCATAACAGTTTATTCTGATATTCCATCTTGGAACACTCAAGCATGGAAGATCACTCATAATGCGAAGACAGTGTTCCGGTAAGACATTGGGGGATTTTGCATTTGGGTACATATTTCTGATTATGTATATTTAAAGAAGTCATACAGATTTCACACCGTGGTCGCCATACTTTTAAGTGAGAATTGTCTCATTTGGAAATATACTTGTGCATGTGCTGATTTGAGGGCTATCATGTAGGATACCCATCATTTAAGCTTCCTTTAGTTAACCTGATTCTGAAGATATTAGGCAAGCCATTCCCTTAGTCTAAGAGATGTGGGAAGCAGGCCCTCAAACCCATGTGAGGTTGTGTCCTTTGAATTTCCATAAAGAGGAGGCCCATCTCTGGACTGTCCTAGACTTGCCTCCAAACTGGACAGAATTTCAGAAGTATGGGCATGGTCAAAACTTAACAAAGCAGAACTGAGGTAGGCAGCATGCTGTTGTGACTGATGGCTGTTGAGAGGACTTTTTCCAACACCTGTCAAATAGGCTATGGAGAAAATGCATGAGAGAGTGCTTTAGAAAGTCCTTTAAAGATGTAAGATACTGAACAATTGCTGACGGTGTTTCTCCAGATGAGCTTTGTTTGAGAAAGTAATCTAGAAGCAAAGAGATGGGAGTTTTTCCCTCATTGCTCAAGGCAAGGAGAATCACTCTCAGCAAGCTTGCCTTACCTAACTCATGTAGTACTTAGTATTTTTAATATGTCAGATGGAGGGACTAACCAAGAGGCTAATATGGCTGAGAAATATGATGTTGGAAAGGGACATATGTTTGCTAATCCATGCATTTTTGACATAACCTTGACATTAGTTCTTGAATTCTCAAGTCAGCTTGAGGTTGTAGTTCATGCTTAAATATCCTTAAGTAATGGCAGAATGGCCACATAGTTCCTTGGAAATGGTAAAACCACACCAGAGGAGGCACTTTTACTCCACGGTGCACTAACTGAGTAAAAAAGTGTTTCCAAAATATAAGGACATCCATATCCAGTCCCAGAGAAGTGCTGGGCTTTATCATAGCTCTCACTGCCTCTTGTAAAATCTATACCATGAGAAGCTTAACAGACCTGCCCGTGAATTCTTCACTCTTTATGAAAAGGAACCAGCCAGGTGAGGTCTTTCTGCAGGGGAGATGTCCATATAGGCTGGCTCTAGGCTTCTTTGACCATCTTCATCCATCACTTCTTTGCTCTGTACCTGTGGAAGGTTGACCCTAGCCAGCTGTATCACAGAGGTGCTCTTGGGGGCTGGCTTCCTGCTGCTACAGTCAGTGGAAGTCTCTGGTGATGGATGGCAGAGGGAGGGGGAAGGAAAAGACCAACCAGTTTTTTAGTTTATCCTCCACCCCCTCTCCCTTGCCCACCCATCTGCCTCAGATAACTTCTCTACCTGAGGATCCATGTCCTCCATGTCTTCAACCCATTCTGGTTCCATCTTCCATCTGGTGATGTGGACCCTCCTCCCTTTGTCCCTCCAGCCTGGTAGTGGCTTCCTGCAGTGGCTGGTTTCTTGGTGACTTCGGGCTTCCTTATTTGGTTCTCAGCTTCTTCATCACATGGGTAACCAGTTCCCTGCATCAAAAGTATTCCCTCTGTTGGTGTAAATGCTTGAAGTGATGTCTGGTCTCTGGTTAGCCACTAGCAAAACTCCATGCGAGTCACTGTCATGGTTCATGTACCTATAACGTTATTTTCCTTTACTGTCTCACTACCCCCAAGCCCAGTTTGTGAAGGCCTAAGATTTCTCTTTGGCCCCAAATTGAGAGACCTTCTGTTACCCTTTCATGACAGAGTGAAAAGGTAAGTAGACCAAAAGGAATTTTACATCCAACTGGAACGCTTTGCTTCTGAAGAAGAACTGTTTTTTCATGTACAAGCAATTAATGATCATTTGTGCTATTTGAAATACTGTTAGTTTTTATTATACATTTGAAAGTCATCATTACATATTCCAAGAAGAGGGAACAGAAGGCATTTACTTTTTTAAGTAGTTTCTTTTTGGACCAAAAACAAGCATTAATATGATAAGAACCAACAATTGCCATAGTGATTCCCTGTCTGATAACACCCATTGGGGTAACAAAAACACTAGTGATTGTTTCATATTTCAGGATCCAAGTACTGCAGCTATTGATCTGAAATTCTATACTTGAGGTCAATGCAACTGGGTCACCTGCAGGTTATTTCATGGGGATTTAACCCACTGACTGCAAGGACTTAATTCCGTGGAAATGACTTGTGCTGAAGGCATGATTAATACTGTAAGTGTGAACTCAGTACAAAAACATGGCTTTAGAGTTTTATGATAGGTGATGCAATCTTGTGACTAAAAGCCTGCAGGGGGCCTGGACGTTTCCAGTACATCTAAATCCTATGAAATGTACTAAGTTTACCTCTATTCCCATCTCTTTTGTTCTGGTACCTCTACAGATCCAAAGAAAAGAGACAGCAAACAGTGTCTTTTCTATTTTACTATCTGCATTTTTCCAAAATTCCTGGGAAAGGGAAAGAGAGGAGGAAAACTTGTTGACACTTTTTATAATTATCTAATTTATTTCTGAAAATAACACAGGAGACACAGAAGAAATGGAAAAATCATGTGGAAAGTAATTTCTAGCTCATAAAGTTACTATGAGAATAATACAACATAACATTTTCTTTATATTAGGTGCTCAATAAATGATTTGAAAGAAATTTATTTTTCAGAGGAATAAAGTAAGTCACAAAATATTTCCCAAGTTCACATGGCTCAGAAGATTAGGTTTAGCATTAAGCTGCAGACTCTAAAACATAAATACTTTCCATCATCCTACATTGCATTTCTGGGACTGTTTATCTAAAAGAAATCTTGCTGGAAGAATAACTAACTAGCTGTTGCCAAATATCTGTCTGTTGCATCATCCTATATAAAACCTATGTATCCCATATCATTCTATATAAGATCGTGTCATTTCTGTCTTTTTTTTTTTAACCAAGGTTAGAATTAAATGATCAGAAATTTTAGTATTGGAGTTCTAGGTTAAAAATAAGTTAAAACTTTCCAAGAGTGAGCTATGTTTCAATATTTACTATTAGATATTAAAAGCATCAGTGCTTTAAATATTGCCCTCTTTGAGTACATTTTAACCCTCCACTGTATTATTTTTATAACCAATTGTTCACCCATCCCCTTTTGAAATTCCTTTAGATATATACAATGTTACTTTCCTATTTCATATGAGTACCTGTTTCAAGTTGAAGTGTTATTAATGTTCCTTTTTACAGTTCTTCACTTATCAAATTACAACATGCACCAAACCAGATTCTACAGAGGAGTTTATGATGGAAAGTGATGGATTAGGCCCTATCACTTCACATCCCCAGGCCTATTCATGAGAGGAAACCTCCTTCAACTATTTCAGTTTTCATCTCTTGTAGTAGCTACTTTCATAACTCTGGATAATATCTCTACTTCTTGACTTATCTACTATAGATAATACCTAATATGAAATATTAATTTATTCTATTTCACTTCCTCCAGCATTTGATACTCATATTATTATATGTGGATGTTGAATAATACACATAAACCTCTGTTTCTTGTTTCATTCAGCATTCTACAGTAACTCCTAACTTTCCTTTGTAAGGTAAGTATATTTTCCTTTCTACCCTTTCCTTTACCTCTCTTCCTTTCTTTCACAATCACTGGTTATTAACTCCTTTAAATTTTAATAGTTTGACCAATTAGAAAACTAATAAACAGCATTGATATTTGCATTACTGTGAGTTTGTAAGTCTTGTTCATTACCTGTCCAAGAGGTTTCACAAAGATTCCTTCTTTAGACTTCACTGTCACAATCCCTACACTTGTCAAAGAGTATTCCTCACCAAGTCCAATAGAATCTATTTTATTACACTCCAAAAATTGCTTCAACTCTTGGCCACATTTGGTTCCCTTTATAGTTGGATTGTGCTTTTCTTGTGCAGAGTTTTTATTTATTTTTTTCCTGGTGTCTGTAATTGCTTTTCTTTTTCTTTGCTTTTTTTTTCTTTTATAATGTCCTTACTCATTTCTGACACTATTGCACAGAGTCCCGATTTACCAGGATGGCTTCTTTCTAGAGGCTTCTGCCATTCTAATTCATATTGGAGTGGTGCTTCCAGGGCTGCTTCAGGGTGTTCAGATTTCTTTGTGTTTTCTGAATTAGAGGCACTCTTTCCTATAGGACATGTGTATTAGCTTCCTTTTGCAGCTGTAACAAATTACCTTGAACTCAGTGGCCTAAAATAACAGTGATTTATTACCACATATTTCTATAGGACAGAAGTCTGAAGCTTAGTCTCACTGAGCTAAAATCAGAGTGCCGGAAGGACTATATTCTGGAGGCTCTGCAGGAGAATCCACTTCCTTGCTTTTTCTAGCTTCTAGAGGTTGCCTGCATGCCTTAGCCAGTGGTCCCCTTCCACCCCCTTCACAGGCAGCAGTCACATGACATCACATCACTCTGACCTCTTCTGTAGTCAGTCTCCCTCTGACTTTCTCCTCAGTCCATTTTCCACTTTTGAGGACCTTTGTGATTACATTGGGCACCCCCTGGATCATCCAGGATACTTCCCCATCTCAAGGTCCTTAATTTAATCATATCTACAAAATCTCTTCTATCATGTAAAGTAACATATTCACAGGCTCTAGGAAGTAAAGTATGGACATCTTTATGGAGCCATTTTTTTTTTTTTGCCTACACCCTCTCTACACCCATGTCACAAATGTGCTTCATCCATCAATTTTCATCTTCCTATCTCAAATCTAAAGAATCATCAGAGTTGAGATAACAGTGAAACCATAGGTTGATTAGTAGATGAGCAGGAAATAAAGAGAAATGACCTTGTGAATTTCCTTACAAGATGTTTTATCTATTATTTGTGTGGGATAGGCTTAGAGATTTGTCTCAAGCCTGGGCCAAAGCTCATTTATTCAAGGACTATCTGATAATTTCACTTTGGTCACCTTCACCTCAGCTCTGTGCTGCTCTTGCTAGAGCATGATTTGGGGTTTGTTGATTTGTTGTATTCTAAATTTCCAAAGCTGCCTTTTGTGTATAAAAATAATTACTTTTCCTCCCATCCTTGAGCAGGGCCCCATCATGGGAATGCAATCAATGCTAACTCCAAGATCAAAACAACCTTGTGGGTCCAAGAGAAGTCCCCTTATCCTCATTTTCAGTTACTCTTAAGTAATATTATGCATATAATGTTTATTATATATCCTGTTTATTATGCATCATATTTGTTATATATCATGTTTATTTAATATATGTGCATATACACACATATATATATATATATGTATTTATGTATATAACACTTGGAGATTAGGCAAGCCAGCAACAAACTGAGACAGTAAAGATGCTTCATACAAGTCTTCAATTTAAAGGTTGTAGTCACACACTCATTTGAAGACAATATTTATGCCTACTTTTGCTACACACTGATCAGTTAAGCAGTGAAACAAATTGTGAGAAATGGTATCCATAAGTTGAATAAGCATCTTTAAAATCAAGGCACCAAAGGTAGAGCATACCCCATGCCTAGTCCTTAAATATAACTCATCCTACTATACATCTGACAGTCACACCATCCTCGTATAAAAATGATCTAAATTAGAGACATTGCCCTATGTCAGAAAGTATCTACTGCATGTCTTAATGGTTTTTTTCCTATGGCCATCATGCCATTTTACCTTTAAAGTATACTTTCAATAAGTAATTGGGGAAAAAAACTAGTCAAGTATATTGGCAAATATTTTCTTTACTCTTGACTTTATCTTGCCCTTTGGTCAAACTATTTCTGATGCATCATCAACTCCATGATGACAGTCTTTGGGAGAAAAGAAACAGAGCTTGCAAGACACTTGACTATGAATAGTTGCTAAACATGAAAGCATGATAGTGACAAATTACCTTAAGACCAGAGAAAGGAAAAAGCAGGGTTTAAAGGGTCACCACAGAGAAACCAGAGATATAAAAATAATGTAGTAGAAAAATATTCTCTACAGCACCATTTCAAGGAAATTTGAAATTAAAATAAAGGTAGATTTTACAAATACTCCCCTTTTACTACAGTTTCCACTGCAAGCTCACAGACTTGGCGGGGTTTTTGTTGTGGTTGCTTTTTAATCAATCAGTGTGTGTGTGTGTGTGTGTGTGTGTGTGTGTGTGTGTTTTAGCAAACTAGAAATTTTATGGCTGATGCCTAGCTTGTCTCTTAACTCATTCTAATTATATTCATAATTAAATTGTAAAAAAAAAATAGTTGACTAGAGCCAAATGGCTTGCACAGGTGTCTTTTTGTAGGAATGGTTTAGTGCTAGATAATAAACAACTGGACCTCCATCTACTTAATTTGGCTTAATGAAAAGTCCTTTATAAGTAAAACTAGAAGGTGATTCAGAACTAAAATTGGACCTTGATGCTGAAATTAACTGAGTGGTAACACATCAGCTCCATTAGAAAATGTGGTGCTTGTCTTTTTGCTTTTCCTTAAAACTTTCTTGCACTTCTTTCTTCCATATCCTTATGAGGTCAGTTTTCAAAGCAATAAACTTCAAGCTGAGCGATCAGCCAGTCAGCCTTCATGAGTCAGCTTCCTGAGCATCTCTTCCCACTGAAGAGAGATGCTTTTAAAAAATAAATAGCAAAATGCAGAATTTCTCCTCACTACCTCAGTGGAAAACAGTTATCGTGACCCTGTCCTCTAATGTAGATTTAGGTCACTGGTTTTCATCGGCTGTTATCAGGGTCACAGCATCAATAGATCCTAATGAAAATGAGGGTTTGTGGCCTTTGAGATGCCAGTCTCATTTCACATTCTCAGGTTAATACCAGTACTGCTTTGTGATCACCACAGAGAGACCTTCCAAAAAGTTTTCCGCCGACCCACTCCCAACTCTGATTCTGGCCACATTTCTGGGAGGATGACCTCTCCTACTTCCCCAGTAGGTTTCTTTTCTCTCACCCAGTCCAGCGTGGTTCTAATTATAAGGATAAGCTAATGATGCAACTGGCTTGCCGTTTCCTTTTGAGGAAAAGCCAAATTCTTTGTGAGGTCTTCAAAGCCCTTCATGTCTGGTTACCTGAAAGCTCTCTTGCCTGGACCATGTCCTTCAAGCCCGCTGATCTCCTGGCCTTTCCTTGAATACCCCAGGTATATGGAGGGTCTTTGTCTGCTCAACCCCTCTGCTACAGGTATGTCCCCATGTTGCCACTCACATGTTCACTTTTCAGTGAGGCCTACCTCATCAGAGAAGCTAACATTTCTACCTACGGGGCACACCACCACCTCCATTCAAATTCTGAGTCCACTATTTACTACCTTTAAGACCTTGAGCAAGTCCTCAACCTCTCTTCACCTCAATTTCTACATCTAGAGAAAGGATGTAAAAGTAGTATCTTCCCCATGGGGATTGCAGGGAGTTTAATGAAATGCTAATTATGACAAGGCACTTATTTACGGGTTTCTGGCATGTGACATTCAGTGAACGTCAGCTAGTAATATCAAATCAGTGTACAATCAGCCTATCCTTCAGGCCATGCTCTCAAATGACCTTCCTGTCCATTCCCACAATCTTTCCACTCCTCCAATAACGTGTCTCAAGTGACACATATGACCATCTTTATTCTGCTTTAATATTTGTTTCCAGAATTCCAGACAGCACCAAATATGTTTAAGATAATAATCCAGGATATTCTCTTGCTTTGAGATCCAGCAACTCCCACTTTTCTTTATCTCATGACATCTCTCCTTTGTTCTGTCAGCAGTTCCCAGGCCCAACTCCACCTGATTATTCCAAAGCCTGTCACTTCATTATAGAACATACATCTTAATCATAACTCAGAGGCTAACCATCTTCTCCAACCTGACGCTACCTTACTTCTACTGGATATTAGTAAATGTGACATTGATAGTGACACCAGAAAAGACAATTTCAAAGTAATGCCTTCTCCCAATTGGGAAATTAGCTTCCTTGCTGATGGTGTTCCTGTGTTTTCTGTTGTGAAGTTTATAGGCTCATTGGCAGAAGAGGAGTTTAGGGTGTGAAAGGGGGAGGCTAGACGCTAGCCTGTGCACATATTCATAACACTGTAGATCTTTCTCACAGAAAAAACATTCAAAGAGTTGTCAACTAAACCATATGCTACAAGAAGTCATTTCTCCTCATACACACGCATAGACACAGGGACACACACACACACACACACACACACTCACACACACTCACACACACTCATTCTCCAAAGCTGAAATGTTTCATTTTTTTTCTTTTCAGCTCTCACAACTTACGACATTCTAGCTTTAAAAGGTAGACTTATTTTGGAGAACTCCCTGGCGGTCCAGTGGTTAGGACTCCACGATTTCACTACCGAGAGCCCGGTTCAATCCCTGGTCAGGGAATTAAGATCCCACAAGCCACGCGGTACAGCCAAAAAGAAAAAAACTTTCACAATTATCTCAAGAGAACTTTCCTATTAATCTCCCTGAGCCATTTTTGAACCTTGATGTGGGGTGAGAACTGATCCCTTACCCTGTTTCCTCTTGCTTGCTCCCAGGCAGGCACATGCTCTCATCGACTCAGGCACCTGTCCTTACTCTAATTCTCCACCTCTCAGTTGATAACAGAGTTTTCTTCTAATAGCTTCTAGGGCTATCACAGCCTCCTTGAAATGCAGCATGTCTTCATCGGCTCACTCTTTATTGTTTTGGAGAGTTAAACTTTAGAAGTGATGTCTGCCAGAGTACTATACATCTCCTGGGGGAATTCTGCTCATGTTGGAACAGCTCCGTATACTTGCTGAGAATTGCCATGTGGTTTGGAGATTGGAGCCTTTCCCTAAGGATCGACTCACACATTTTCTACCTACACTTTGGGAAACAGAAACATGGAAAATGGATACCCTTTTATAGAAAGCAAGTAGCAGTGCTGGTTTTGTAAGTAAAAATATGCTTGAAAAAACAAAAGCAAACACATATTTTTTAAAAATCCATGCACGCTAGAAAAAAGTTGCACTGGATAATTATGAGTTTCCTTCTTTCATTGACTTATAGTTTTCTATTTAAATGCGCAGTCCCTTTTATTTCATGCAACACCTTCACTTTTCAGAAAATTGAAACTCTAAAAGGGTAAACGTCTAAGGCCCTGAGTCCATGATTACTGTCTAACCAATCAGCTCTTGGCCCCTTTCTCTTTTACTTCTCATTTGGAGCGTCCAGCAGGTGAAAGGTTGGCTCTTTCAGATCTCAAGTCCATTTGTCTGCCAAGTAACGGATGGGTAGACCCAGTTATTGCCGTCTGTCATGCTAGTTTAAAGGCTAATACTGTCCTTCCAATACATGAAATCAATGATCTTTTGAGCTTCTCCTCCAGGTTCCTAACTCTAAGCACCATGGTAAGATTGTTCTTTGACACCTTTTGTGTATTATTCTCTGACTATCTAATTGGCACCTAAGAAAGAACTATTACATCATTGAAATATTTTTTTGAAATTTCTACTCCTTTGTGCTTTGTTATGAAAATGTTTTAGGAAAAAATCATCCTGAGCAATATTAGACACAGAAAGACCTCTGAAACCCCTATCTATGATGCTAGGATCTGTAATGCTCAGGGCTTCTGAGAGCTGACCCCTAAATGAATATGTCTTAGCCAAGCAGAAGACCCAGAGTTCTCCACAAAGAGGAAAGACAGACCAACTAGAACATAACTAGAAGAATCACATTGGTCAATGTCAGAATCCAAACAGCATCTTTCTCTAACAGTTCCTTAATATTTGAAAAGACCTAAAACATAAGCTCCAACCTCTGTTTAGTATTCTCCTTTCTTTCTCTGTTCTTTCAATAATTCTCAAGAATTAAGATCACACTCTTCCAAGTGTGCCCCTCTAAAGTTTGGAAATTATCTTAGTCAGCTTGGGCTGCCATAACAAAATACCATAGGCTGGGTGACTTAAACAACAGAAATGTATTTCTCACAGTTCTGAATGCTGGAAGTCTGAGATCAGTGGGCCAGCATGGTTGGGTTCCAGTAAAGCTCACTCCCTGGTTTGTAGATGGCCACCTTCTCACTGTATACTTATGTGGTGGAGAGAGAGTAAGTTTGGTCTCTTCCTCTTCTTAGAAGGATGCTAATCCCATCATGAGGCCCCACCCTCATGACCTCACCAGCATCTAATGACCTCCCCCAAAGGCCCCACCTTCAAATACCATCACGTTGGAAGTTAGGGTTTCAACATAAGAATTTGGTTGGGCTGGGAGGAACAAAAACTTTCAGGCAATAACAGAAATCATCCTTGAATGAATATTTTAGTTGTACAACTTAACCAGTGTAGGATGAATTTTCTTCCCTTATTCTGGCAATATCTTTCTATTACTGCCACACACGATTTAATTAGCTCTTTATTAATATTATTTAATTATATTATGGGGGTCTAAAATTGAATTTAAACTTCCAGGTGTCACTTTTACCCATTTCTTTCTTGTATTAATTTTGTGTGTTTTTTAACCTACGTGCAGAAATATGCATGCAACCCATTGTGCTTTTTTCCTCATGATCCCAGGCTGTCAAAACAATAACATTGGCAGTGGAGTTTTGCTTTAAGTTTTAAGTTTTGCATAGTCAGAAGACTCATCTCACCTGAGTCACATAACAATTGGAACTGGGACCAAAATCCAAGTTTTTAACCATAAATCCTTCAGTCTCATCACTCACTCTTCCTCTCAGCGTTATGACATTTGCAAATCTGAACAATGTGTATTCCATACCCACATCCAGGTCCTTGAGTGCATTTCAAGACCGTATAGCATAGACTGGAAGGCCATTTGGAACAATGGGGCAATGAGAGAGAACAATTTTATAACATTTTGGGAAGAATTTCAAATGCTGTGCCATTAAGAAGAATTGTAGAGAGGGGCATTAAAAATTTACAAAGTGTGGGCTTCCCTGGTGGCGCAGTGGTTGAGAGTCCATCTGACGATGCAGGGGACACGGGTTTGTGCCCTGGTCCGGGAAGATCCCACATGCCGCGGAGCGGCTGGGCCCGTGAGCCATGGCCGCTGAGCCTGCACGCCCAGAGCCTGTGCTCCACAACGGGAGAGGGCACAACAGTGAGAGGCCCGCGTACCGCAAAAAAAAAAAAAAATTTACAAAATGTAATTCTTTAGACATTTGGACAGTTTTAAGAATTAATTTAGGGCCTCCGTGGTGGCGCAAGTGGTTGAGAGTCCGTCTGCCGATGCAGGGGATACGGGTTCGTGCCCCGGTCTGGGAGGATCCCATATGCCGCGGAGCGGCTGGGCCCGTGAGCCATGGCCGCTGAGCCTGCGCGTCCGGAGCCTGCGCGTCCGGAGCCTGTGCTCCGCAACGGGGGAGGCCACAACAGTGAGAGGCCCGCATACCGCAAAAAAAAAAAAAAAAAAAAAAAAAAAAAAGAATTAATTTAAACTATAACTATTGTAAACTAATAGAGTAATGTTAATATATAAATAAACCCTGAAACTGGTCATATAATTATAGTTTTAATTTATGGTTTACTTACCATATTTTCACTTGGATAAAGCCCAGTACGATATGTACGGTTTGCCATTTAAATTAGTATTTAAAACACTCCTGGGCTTCCCTGGTGGCGCAGTCGTTGGGAGTCCGCCTGACAATGCGGTGGGTGCGGGTTCGTGCCCCGGTCCGGGAGGATCCCGCGTGCCGCGGAGCGGCTGGGCCCGTGAGCCATGGCCGCTGGGCCTGCGCGTCCGGATCCTGTGCTCCGCGACGGGAGAGGCCACAGCAGTGAGGGGCCTGCGTGCCGCAAAACAAACAAACAAACAAAAAAACACTCCTTTGTGATGTTATTATTCCCATTATTTCAATTTAGAAAACTGAGGCTCATGGACATTAAATAACATGCCTAAGGCTACCAGCTGGAAAGTTGCAGAACTGAGATTTGAACTCCTATCTGGAAGACTCCAAAGCTGTTGTTCTTAACCAGGAAACTAACAGTCTTGCCTAATTTGGACAAAGTGATAGCAAGAGTCTACTTAGAAATGAGATAATTAGTAGATTTAGATGTGGCTCAGATGAAGACTCTGTTGTCAAGAATTATAATGAAAGGAAACTAAATAGAACATGAATAAATTGCTATGCTCATACACATGGTCTCAAAACCTCATTATTTAAGAAAGGCTTCTGTCCTGGCTGTTCAACTTAAAACAAATTCAACAAAATTTTTTATTGCTTTCTGTATCCAAGGCAACATTACAGGTACTCATTCTCATGCCTGGGTCACTGGAAAAACTTTTAAAAATTAAATTAAGCACCAGTGAAATTCAAACACTCCTAGCAGATGAAGGAAAAAATGCTTAAAGTGTAGAAACAAGGCACTATGTCCTTATTACATTCTCTAGCAAGTGAATTAAGAAATAACATAAAATTTCTTACAACTTTCATCATATGTGTTATTTAATTGAAAGGTAGAACTCCAACAAAGCTTTGCTTTGACTCCCATGTCATGTGCTAGAATATATTTTCATGGAGTCTATAAAATAGATTCACTATTTCAACCCATCATATTCATAACAGAAAAAGCCCAACCAGAGTTAAAATACTGATACTATGTCCACTCACATGCAATGATCGTTCACTTTTTAAAAAATGTTTCACATCTTTGTTGAAACAGAGCAAACACACAGAAAAATACACCGATCTGGAGAGTGCTGTTAACTGGGAATTATTTTTTATAAAATTGGTTTTCCAGGCTTATATGTTTGTGACTCTTTTCTCTGATGATTAATCATAAATTATCTCTGTTGAATTTTTAAGTATGAAACTGAGTCTAAGCTGTCTCATGTCTAGGTATAGAACTGTACAATATTGTTTTCCATCTCTTAATCTGACCTAAGGATCTCTGGGGTAGGAGCCGTGTTTCAGTATCTTTGTAGCTGCAGCACTAGGTGAATGCAAAAGCATAACGTGCTTTGTGTTGGTTGTTTCATGTAATTCCTCCTTTAACAATCCATTGTAATTAGCAGCAATGGACTGCTGAAGTGGGGGAGTGGCAAGGACTAGTGGTGAGGTAGGTGAGTAAGAAGAGAGGAGGAAACCGTGCTTAATATAGCCCATTTTACTGAGAGCAGATTTAAGAATTAACTGCTTACATCTCTCCAGATGTTCTTATCTGCCTTTAAAGCTCTGTTTTACAGCTACCTTCAGAGGAATATGCTGACTCTAGTCTTCATATTTTCTGTATGTCAAAATGGTATTACCATATAATTTACAAAGTCTTCATCTTGGTGGTTTAAAAATTTATGAGAGAAGAAAGGGGAAATTAAATGAGCAAATAAAGTATTTTGATAAGGCTAGTGAACTTTTGCAGTATTCAAAGGGTTACCTGAACTCCTGCTAATACAACTTGCCCGACTTCAGTGCAGGGCAATGGCGGAGAAAACAGTGAAACTGTACTATAAAAATAAATTACTGTCATGAATATTAAGCAACAAGAATATAATAAACATGACTGTTTGCATGATTCTGATTTATTGGTACTGATATGTGTATAAATTACGACACTAAGTGTTTACTCTAGTTGTTTCAGAATATGGGCCAAACAAAACTGGGTGGACACTTCCCGCAGACCTTTCCATCTGCCACCAAATTCCTCTTTTACTGCTCCTGTTGCTGAGTTTCTTATGTCGGTGGCATCAGGACCAAATGTGAGCAGCCATTCCTTTTAGTTTACTTTGCAGACTGAGTAGATAGCCTTTACAGGAGCTGGTGTTACAACTACTACCATCATGCAGTTTCTGCTCTCTTGCAATAGAAAAACCCCAGCTGCAGAGCATCCCAAGGGCCATTCCTACTTGCTCTGTTAAACAGTGCTCACTTTTGACACGGGAGGGTTCATTACTATATTCATGAACTTCTTGGCACCGGATTTGGGATTTCCCAATGCTAAGCTGTACTGTGTTTTACAAACTTGCTTAACAGTGGGTGTTCTGGATTACTTGTTCTGAGAGGTTAAAAACAGAGAGAGAGAGAGAGAGAGAAAGAAAGAGAGAGAGAGAGAGAGAGAGAGAGCAAAAACCACTCAGTGTATCCATGTAAAATCTGGTGGTACCTCAACTGCCGTAAGATAACTACACGAATAGCACAAAGTTGGTCTTGCTGATATTCACAAGTCGATGTTATTAAGATTTGTCATCAGTTTTAATTGACACTCTTTGGAACCAGATATTTGTTAAACAGATGGCCAGAATAAGGTATCGCGCAAGAAAATAGCATTCTCCTGCCTCGGGTTTTTAGCTTTAATGTTACATCTCATCAAAGTTTACTTCAGGAGATCAATTATTTTGGAGATGTCTTTTCTCTAACATTGGTGGCAACCTGCAAGGAAGATAGCCAAAAATTTAATAACCTTAACAAAAGATGCAGTTTCCACATAATGGAGTATGCTGTACAGGTATAAGTTGATGATACCTGTAAAGAACTGCTGATCATATAAACACTTGGCTACAGATGAAATGCCAGCTAAAGTTCATGATGAGGCAAGAATTGTTA
Organism: Mesoplodon densirostris; assembly: GCF_025265405.1. Classification (NCBI taxonomy): domain Eukaryota; kingdom Metazoa; phylum Chordata; class Mammalia; order Artiodactyla; family Ziphiidae; genus Mesoplodon; species Mesoplodon densirostris. The sequence continues at coordinate 64,491,379 of NC_082668.1, forward strand.
GCTACTTAGAACTGGAAGTCTTACAACATTCTTGAGGGCATTTTAACTACATATACACCAGAAGGTTTAAAAATCTGCATACCTTTGTATTGGCTACTACATATCTAGAAACTTACCTTAGGAAATTGTTATAGATATGCACAAGTATGTGTACAAAGTTGCTCATAGAAATGTTATTTATAATCGTGAACAATGTAAAAGTAACATATTTGTCCAAATTTGGGGAAAGTTAAATTATGGCACATTCGTATAATGAAATATTATACAGTTGTTAAATTATGTTATAGAAAGCATTACTTACAAGGTAAAATGCCAGTAAATATTAAAAGAGAGCATAAGGGTGTACAGGTATTAACCTATTTTAAAATATGTATGTAATTATTTATAAGTAGAGAAAGGACAAAGTATTTATTTCAAATATTAACAGGGGTTGTCTCTGATTGGCTATATAGCCTTCATTTTTTATTTTTTTGCTTTTTTTATATTCTTCAAGTTTCTTCAATAAGTACCTCTGTAATAATAAAAAAAAACCTAAAACTAAAAAGTATAAAAAGAGGGCGAGTTGACGGTGTTGTGAGAGATCCCAGAAGCAGTTACTCTAGAGGATCCCAAAAGTGGTTTTGACCCAAATCACCATCATAGAAACAGATTCCTGGACCCATTCTGCTAGATTTTGATTCAGTGTGCCTGAGATGAGGTTGAGAAATTTTTACTAAAAAGCAGTGAGCAAATTCTCAGGTGATTCTGATGTGCAGTCAGATTCGGGAACCATTGATTTCTGTCCTTTCTCCCTGATGAAGCCAAAAAGGAGAACATGTACAGACTATGTTCCTTCTGTACATAGTCTGTTGGCATCACAGCGTCTTACCCCCAAACAAGGTGTGCAATCCTTGAGTGGGATACTGAAGAAGTAAGAGGTAAATTCTCTAAACTAGAGAAGAATATGCGACCCTGTATGATCTAATGGCACAACAAGGGATAAAGACAATGAACACTCTACAGAAGAGAGAGAGAAATGTAGAGTGGTTGCAATAACTTCACTGTGGAGTCATTCAGTGTATGTGGTGTTTGAAAAGTCAGTCAGGGAAAGAACATGAGTACCGGCTCCAGCCCTGAGATGAATGTGTTATTCTGGGGAGGGTGAAGAATCTGAATAAAAAGCAGTAAAGATTGTGGAGATAACAACAGAAGGTAAGGAGTGGAGATACAGTTAAGCCAGTGTTATAAATTCCATGAAGGTTGCAGCCCGCAACTGTAGTATTTGATCCTGTACCCTCCCGCCTAACACCGTACCTTCCACAGAAAAGCTACTCAGTAAATATTTGGTCAATAAATTAACTAATTAATTGCACAGAATTCAATACTACAGAAGGGTTTTCATTTTGATCCACAGCAGAGAAGACCCCATTAAACATTTTTGAGGAAAGTAGTGAAAAACTAAAAAATATTTTTTAGAGAAATTATTTTGTGGTAATTGACAAGATGTATTTAAGAGGAGATACAAGAGACATAAAACCCTATTGTGTTATCCACCTGGCATTATACCTGGCTACCAGTCGAGTATGACCTTGGACAAGTAAACTAACCACTCATGGACTCAGTTTTTTCTCTCTAAAGTAATGAAAGTATACCGTATCAAAATTCTGAAATTGAGATACATAGATATGCAAGAGGTTCATGATCCACTGCCCAAAGTGTTGGCCAGGTTTCTGTATATGTGCACCTGTGTATTTTCTGGGACAAGATTCTCAGAAGATATGTGACCTTGCAAAAATTTATAGAATATGTGCTACTCAGAATGTGGTCTGAAGACTGGTAGCATCAGAATCACCTGGGATCCTGTTAGATATAAAAATTCTGGGGCCTGATTCCAGACTTTCTGAATGACAATCTCTGGGAAAGGAGCCCAGGAATTCCTTTTTTACAAGCTCCCCGGGTTATTCATCTGCATGCAAAAGTTTAAGAAACATCTAGTAGCTAGATGAGTTCTAAGCTTCTCACCAACTTGAAAATCTGTGACTGTTTTGTAAAAAAAAGGAAAAGAAGAAAGTATAGATAAGAAAGATGAACAACAAAAAAGAAAATTTGCAAAGATTTAATGGCAACTTGGATAGACAGTTATGGTCAGATTTTAAACATGCATGACCAAGAGAACAGAACTGTATTTGACAGAAATAGAGAAGCTATGATGACTGTTTTTCATGCAGTAGAAGACCGGACCAAGCACAACTCATCTATGAACTGATTTTTCTTCCTGGCATTGTTCTTATAGACCAGAGCAAGACAGTTCAGTGTACCTTTGTACTGCAAGAAATTATTCCAGGATAACCGAACTGAATACAGCTGTTGGAACACCTAATAGCTGACCAGAAGTTGAGAGTGTTCAGAATGAAATATTTGGCAAAATCCAAGATACCGTCATATATACTGATGCATGTGTGTGTGTGTGTGTGTGTGTGTGTGTGTGTGTGTGTAGCAAAAAAAATATTAAAGCCTAAAATTGGGATTTCCACATGTGAAAAAGGTAATATGATTTGATGAATATGTATAATGTAAAATTACTATTTCAGAGGTGAGGTTGTTTTAAATTTTTAAACAGATCATTGAGAAATGACCAAAAATTGTTAACAGGACAAGCAAATTTAAACCTTGACTAATTTTGACAAAAGCTCTACAAACCAAAAAATATCCTTAAAGTAAATGAAACCAACTCCTTTGATTCAAGAAAGAGAAAAGATATGCAGATTGAAAAGAACTTTTAACTCTGTCTGCACTATCATTAAGTGTACTTAGATTTGCACCATATAATTATTATAATTGTGGCAATTAATCAACTGATTAACATGTAGGGTCAGCAGGATCCAGTGATCTTATCTTGAAGCTTGAATTAATTAATTACACTTTCTTCAACATTATTATTTTCTATTTGTGTGCCCAGTTTGTGCAGGTTGCCTCTATTGACAATATGTGGTTTAGTCTCTACTTATCACAGCAGGTATGAGCACTCACTGAGGTACTTTTGCTGATATAAAGTCAGAATTATAAGGAAACAGAAATATATTCAATACTTTCTGAAGTAATTGCTTTGTTATTTTTCAACATTTAATGTGTTATATAAATTATAGAAATTAACATTCTTGTGAATGATTTTTAACATAAGATCACACAACTTCTGTCTGTCAGAATAAGAGAACTTCAATTAAACTATTGTAGCTCATATAATAATTCTATTATTCAGATAATTTAGTGTGTATTACAAGAAGTGCCCAAACCTGCACCTTGCAAATACATGCTTTTTATAAAAATATTTTTTAAATTTTTTCGAATATATCACCTCTTTTGCTAATTTTTTTTGTCAAATGTTTAAAGTAGCATGAGGAAACTGAAGCTAAAACCATGAAGTGGTTTGTCCAGAATCTCCCAGTTCACTAAGAGCAGTACTGGAATAGAACAACCTTTTCTCCAAGTACGTATTGAATGACTTTTTTTTTTTCCTTTTTTGCGGTACGCGGGCCTCTCACTGTTGTGGCCTCTCCCGTTGCAGAGCACAGGCTCCGGACGTGCAGGCTCAGCGGCCATGGCTCACGGGCCCAGCCGCTCCACGGCACGTGGAATCTTCCCGGACCGGGGCACAAACCTGTGTCCCCTGCATCAGCAGGCGGACTCTCAACCACTGTGCCACCAGGGAAGCCCTGAATAACTTCTTATGGACACAATACATTGAAAGTTAGAGACAGTAAGATGAACAGAACATGCTACCACTTTCATGGAATTCACAGTCCAGCAGGAGAAACAGGCTTGTGATGAGATATTTACAAGGGCAACCCCACAGTGAAGAAATGAAAGGCCTTGAGCACATGAAGGGTCTCTCTTCCACTGCTTATGGTGTTTCAAGGTGACATCCTTGATGACGATGCTCCAAAAGAAAGAAGATAGAACACAAAAGAAGTAAATATGTTGTGATATGAGACCTGTTGCATATGTTAAAGCTGGCTTCTTTTTTTTTCTTTTTACTAGAAGCCACTTATTAGCAGGGCCTGTCTCAGTTGGAGGCTCTGCCTTTTTGCTTACAGACTGTCTGACGCCTTCATAAAGTGGGCCACTACATTGTTGATTACTGCACACCAGGGTGGTCTGTGAACCGTTGTTTTCTGCTGTCCACAGTGAGGCAGCATCTTCTGAAGTTCTGGTCTCATATGTCCTTGGAGAATGGTTTGTGTTTCCTAAGAAGCTTAAGTCTGGATGATTTACATGTAACATTTTAAACTCCTGTTGTGTAATGCCTACGCTGAGATTTATATAGGCTGAAACCAGTTTTTCAGGTCTGTGCATGACATGTAGTTACGTATTGTATCACCCAGCCCCGTTTATCCATGTGGCTGGAGATGTTCATGGGGTGCACAGTAACGAGGATCTGAAAATTCTGTATTCTACTGCAAAATAACATCATGCACATAGATGCTCTGGATCCTTACGATGATCTCATAGTCAAATGATTAAGTGTCTTGTCAACCCAAATTAGATGTGTTTAATTCTGACTTGAAAAAAAAGAGAGAGGCAACTGGGATAAGTTAAGACATGAAATGGTCAGAGTTTGCTTCTGCCTGATTGGAGTTCATTTTCTCCCATTTACTTTTTTGCTTTCTTCCAAGTGAACAGCATATTTCCTGGATGTGAGAGTTTGTCAAATGACAGAAAAAAAAATCTGAAAACAATTTCAATCTGTGAATGAAAAATGAACATTGATACTCACTCTCATAAGCATTAAAAGAAAATAACACACGAAAATCCATAGAAATGTGATTTTCAAGCTACACTGACTCAAACTAAGAGACCCAGAATGTAGTACGTCTACTATACTACATGTGGTGGATGTGTGGGTGTGGGTATGCGTGTGTATGTGAGATGTATCATTGCCATAGTGTAAAAGAGTTGAATTAGCTTCCACTTGACTAGATGAGAGCTCTTAGTTCTTATTTTGAAAGCAATCAATTGAGCATGGTTAATTAGAATATCACCAAGTAGTTAAGAAAAAAAAAAGGCAAGCCACTTACTAGAAAGCATATTTTAAATCTGCTTACATTACAGTGCTGATCAAAGGATTATGAAAAGAATTCACCAAAACTGTGGTTGTTAGGTGCTTTCTGCACAAACACATTTTTCTTTAATTACAGCAAATTATTATAGTTTTTTTATGTGGTAATACAGTGCTGCCTTTATGGGAATCATTGAGTTATAAACAAAGAACACATTCCAGTCCTTCGAGCAATAATTGTAAAAGGACAAGCCAAAAAGATCTCATTTGGGAAAAAATTATCTTTAATTCTGCTTTTATTCAGTCCATCAGTGCTCTTTTAACTCAATTTACAAATATACATAATTTTTATGAAATGTTAAATTACAGTAAAAATTCAAAATGACTAGCAGTATTAACTAGCTATCTAAGGTTTATGCTGTACCATTTTATTCAAGGTATGCCTTTCACGTGAAAGTATTTCAGAGTCCTAAGTAAATTAACTCTTTCATTAATATGGAAAATGAGAATGGACTCCATGTTTTCATACACATGCCCTCTTCATTTTGTTCTGACGGTGTATAACACTCTTTTCAAAATAGTTCCAGAAATCTAACAGCCAGAGAGGGCTGAGTATTAATACTCAGAATATCAAGCCACTCAGAGGATTGTTACTCTAACACCACCCAGATTGTTCCCCACAAACACTAATAAGATCAATGCAGGTCTTCTTAACCTTGGGTAAGGTTGAACATTTACATGATTTGAGACTTGAAAACAAAAGTACAAAGGCAAAATCCACATTTTCTTCTAATGCTTGAATGGCTTCTTACTACCCAGGTTCTAGATTTGAGCAGTAGCCCCCCTTCATGCATTAACTTGAGAGTTATTGTGAGCACAGTATCCTATTATTTGTGTGCTTGAATGCAGGAGAATACAAATGTTAAAATTTTACATACATGCCTTAATTGTTTGAATGAAGTATTGGGCAAGTGTTAAGTATTAGTGGCCTACAGGGAACTCAGACTTTAACATATTTTTTCTGCCTTCAAGAGGCTCTAACATTTTCAAGAGAAATTTGTGAGGTGTTTTTATGTCTAGGATAAGTCATTTGTCCTCCTTCTCATGTCTGAACCTAAGAGGGTAGGACTGGATTACACTCAGACCCATATGTTGAAGTTGGGCATGGGGAGTCCTTGCCTATTCGTGTCAACTGAGTCTGGGATATTTTGGGTTTTCCCCTCCCTTCTCCCCTTTTATAATAAAAATACTTCAATTCCCTTCAAATAAGTGAGAATCTAGGTAAGAATCTAGATTATCAGAAATAATAGCTGTAAATATTTAAATGAAAACAGTTGCCTGATATCCAAAAGTTAGGGCAGAGATTCCCACCACTGGCTTATTTCCTGTGATTTCCACCCAACCACAGTTTTCCAAAAGAAAACCCCTCGCTCATAAAGATGCATTGTTAGCACATGTCTATGTCTTTATTGGTTTTCTTTTCTTTTTTTAAATTTGTTTGCCATTCTGGGAGTGAATAGTAGGGTAGTCTTTACAATTCAACTATCTAAAAGAGGGCCATATATGTATTTATATCATGAGACGCATGAGGAACACCTGATTCAGCCCACTGGACTCACTGTAATACCAACCCCATAGTGAAAACCACACATTTAGTTCTATACCAAGTGACTTATAAGCAAGTCAAGGAATTTCTCTGACCTTACTTAATCACCTCTAATCAATGTACTCACTGTGTTTTAGCATACTCAAGGTCAGAGAATGCAAAGTATTTCCTAATAATTGCTGCCATTTCTTTTTCAAATAGTGTATAAAAGCAAAACCTCACTTCAGCAGCAAGCTTAACTGTCTTCTGTCTCATTCATCATTATCATCATCACCATCAACATCGTCACCATCTATGTAACCAGTTAAGTAACCAGCATGTGGATCTATCCTCTAATCTGTATGTGTTGAAGAAGCAAGAGGCTGAAATTCAGATCTCTTGTTCATTTCAAAACAGTTGTCAAATTCTTCCTTGGACTGGAAAAGAAAACTTTGGAGAAATTGACATCTCAGTCACTGGTTAAGAAGTAAATATGGAAGCACAAAATGGCATTTTTAAACAAAACTGCTATCCTGACCATAACTGAATTTTCACATTGTCAGCACTTCCATTATAAACATTTTTTTTAGTTGGGAGTTTATAACGCAAATGTAAAGATTTGCTATGGGCTAAATCTCAGCCCAAGAGCAAATGTTTATACCAATTTTGAAAACAATCAGCTTGCCCATTTGTAGTTATGCATGTGTTCATCTGTTATTGCTTGTCCAATGCTCTCCAACTTCTGGGAGAAAAAGCAGACATCTGGAGAGAAGAAACAATGTTTGCTCTCCAGCAGATGTAGTCTGTTTTCCACAATCATTGAATAAAGAAGGTATTGAATAAATCTGTGCCCTTTAATACAGGGGAATGAAAATAACAACATTCTGCCTGCATATCAATACTGTTGAAGTACATAACTGGGCAGTCTAAGAATTGATCACCTTAGATCACTAGAACTCAGGGTTATACCCATTTTACAGATGGAAGGAACTGGGATACTACCATGAATCACAGCAGTGAAAGGACCTCTCTTATAAAGTACATCATACTTCAGGGATTGCCAGAGTTAAATGAAAAATAATCATTTTGGTAAAAAGTATTCTTTACTAAGAATAATATTTTCCAAAAGCTTGTAAATGAACCTCCAGTTTCATATTGTTCGAGTTTTTTTGCTTTTCTTTTAAATTCATTCAGTAACCTAAATGTTCAATTAGCACCTTGCAAAAAAAAAAGGATCAGAAACTCATTTATATCTGGAACAACTCTGAAAATGTTCCCTAGTTCTGTGTCCTGATGAGCTGGGAGATCAAGGCTGGGTGTACAGTTTATTTTTTTCAAAATAATACGATAAAATTTCAGTGGGTCTTTTTGTCACCTACATTGAATGGCACCATGAATAACAAAGGGCAAGTATGGTTTACCAAGAAAAGAGTGGGTTCACAAGTGATTACATTCTCCTAGATTGGCTCAAATTAGCTCCACCACATCAAGCAAGTAATTTGTCCTCTCAAACTTGATATTAGAAGTTATTGAATGAAGGGATCTCTAACCATCTCATCCTACTCTAAAGTTTCATGGCTATAGTGCTATACCTTACAAATTACCTTCCTCAAAAGTTTGCAGTTTCTTGGTGAATCAAGTCAAGTCTCTTGTCTGATTCTTCTGTAGTCTTGTATACTCCACCCAGTAAGTAGTCTCTATGTCAAGGGCCCAGCCAAGTGAAAGAATCGGGAATGCACCTTTGTCTTGTTCTGGGGCAGGTAAAATCAAAGATCCTTATACATAGCAAATCCTTATTGCCAATATAATTTATTTGGTATTGGTGGGGATTTCTGTAGTACTGGGGACAAAATAAGATTCTTGACTTAATCTGTCATGTATTTGGTGGCACTTAATATACCTCTCTATTAGGTAACTTTTGAAAGATAATCAATTATTATTTTATTATCAAACCCCTTAAAATAAAATCTTATCTTCAAGATTAACCTCAGCGTATGATTACATAGCACCCATCACATGGCTCATTTTCCCCCAAAATCAACACATTCTCATATGTTGTCCGTTTTTGCTATGCTAGAAATACATTCCCATGGTGACCTGGAGGACTCTTGGAGGGAAATCCTATATGTCGATGTACTAGTAGATTTTTAGTACATAAAACCATCAGTTACTTACGCCTGTCATCAGCAGAAAAGAAGTCAAATACAATGGGTTTACTGCAATGCACATGTCCTGGTCTTACCCAGAGTGAAGACCAGGGTACATGTAAGTCTGGGTGCTGTTGTTTGTATGTTTGTTTTTTGATAAAAGCTGTAGTAGTAAAAAGTAAACATGCTCAGTATTGGAGCAATTCATGTGGATTTTCTCCAGCTGTATTAAGGTATAATTTGGGGCACAACTTTAGTATACAATTTGATAAGTTAGACACAATTTGAGATATGTATACACCATGAAATCATCAGAACAGTCAAAATAATGAGCTCATCCTTTGCCCCAAAAACTTTCCCCATGTTCTTTTGTAATTCCCTCCCTCCACCCCTGGTGCCCCCCTCCCATAACAAATGATTTATTTCCATCACCATAGATTAGTTTGATTTTCTAAAGTACTATATAAGTAGAATTATACAATATATACTTGTCTGGTTCATTTCATGTAGAACAATTATTTTAAAATTCATCGATGTTGTGCATATTGGGATTTATTCTTTTATTGCTAAGTAGTATTCTACTGTTTGGTTATCAAAGTACCTGTTGGTGGACATTTGGATTGTCAAATTTTTGGTTATTACAAATAAAGCAGCTACGAGCGTTTGTGTAAAGTCCTCATATACTTTCATTTCTCTTGTGTAAATACTTAGGAGTAGAATGACTAGGTCATGCGGTAGATGTATATTTAACTTTAAAATTAATTGTCAAACTGTATTTTAGAGTAGCTGTACCATTTTTCATTCTCACAAGCAGTATGTAAGAGCTGCATTTCTCCACATCCTCATCAACACATGATGGGATGGTCAGTCTTTTAAATTTTAGCGATTTGAACAGGTTTTGTAGAGGTGTCGCATTGTGGTTGTTATTTACATTTCTTTAATGGCCAATAATGTTGGTCATCTTTTCATGTCATTATTTGCCATCTTTATGTCTTCTTTGGTGAAGTGTCTGTTCAAATTTTTGTTCATTTTTTATCAGGCTGTCTGTTTGCTGATGAGTTTTCAGAGCTATTTACATATTCAAGATATGAACCGTTTCTTAGATGTATGCTTTGCAGATATATTCTCCTAGTTTGTGTCTTTTCATTTTCCCAGCAGTGTATATTAAAAACCAGAAGTTCTTAATTTTAATGAAGTTTAATTTATAAATTTGTTACTTTTATGGATCATGCTTTTGTTGTCATATCTAAGAAATCTTCACATTACCCCACATCACAAAGACTTTCTCCTGTGTTACCTTCTGGAAGTTTTATATTTTATATTAAATCTATGATCCAGTTTGAGTTCATTTCTGTATAAGTTTGAGAGGTATGGATTGAAGCCCACTCCTTTTGCCTATGGATATCCAATTTTTCCAGCACCCTTTGTTGAAAATACTATCCTTTTCTCACTCAGTTGCCTTTGCACCTTTGTTGAAAGTCTGTTGTTCAGGTAATTGTAGTTCTATTTGAGGAACTATCCATTTTGATTCATTGATCTATTTTAACTCAATGCCAGTGCCACAAGTTATTACCATAAATTTAAAATAAGTCTTAAGATCAGGTATTATTTTTTATTCAACTTCACCCTTTATCAAACTTGTTTTTGCTACTTTAGGTCAGGGATTGGCAAAGTTTTTTTTTTTTCTCTGAAGGGACAGATAGTAAATAGTTTAAAGTTTATAGCTGTATAGTCTCATACAGTACTCAATTCTGCCACTGTAATACAAAAACATCCATAGGCAATATTTAAACGAATAATATAGCTATCTTCCAATAAAACCTTATTTACAAAAGCAAGTCATAGTTTGCTAACCCTTGTTGTAGGTCCTTCACATTTTCTCATGAATTTTAGAATCATCTTGTCAATTTATAAAAAGAAAAAAAAAATATTTGCTGAGATTTTGGTTGGCTTTGAATTGAACCTATAGGTGAATTTGAGAAGAATTGACATTTTAACAATATAGTGTCTCCCAACCAATGGACAAATTATATCTAATCATTTATTTATATCTTAATTTTTCTCAGCAATGTTTCACGATTTTCATTATATGTATCTTGCACATCTTTTGTCAGATTTATCCTTAAATATTGAATATTTTTCATTGCTATTATATATTTCTTATTTCAATTTCTAGTTATTCTTCACCTCTATATAGAAATACGGTTATATTATGTTTTGTTCTTATATCCTGCAACATTGTGATACTAATTCATTGATTCTGGTAGTTTTTTGGTACATCATCAAATTTTCTACATAGATGATTATGTCATCTTCAAATTAAAACAATATTACTTTTTCATTTCCTATCTGAATGCATTTTCTTTCTTTTCCTTGTCTCATTGCACTAGCTAAAGCCTCTAGTACCATGTTAGATGGAAATGATGAGAGAAGACATCTTTGTCTTACTGTTGCCTTTAGATGGAAAGTATTCAATTACATTGATAGATTTTTCAAATGCTAAACCAAACTTACATTCCTGGAACAAGTCCCACTTGGTCATGATCTATTATCTTTTCTATACATTGTTGGTTTCCATTTCTTAAAATTTTGTTTAGAATTTTACATCTATGTTCATGAAGGATATTCATCTTCAAAGGGTTTTTTTTCCCTTGTAATATATTTGTATGGTTTTGTTATTTGCTGTCAACAGTGCTGGCCCTAACAGAATGAAGAACTGTTTCTTTCTCTTCAATGTTGTGAGAAAGAGCTAACTAAAAATTCAACTTCTCTACTAGATACATGAATATTCAGGTTATTTATTTCTTCTTGTGTGAGTGTTGGTAGATTTTGTCTTTAGGAAATTTCTTCATTTCATCTCATTTGGTGAATGTATTGGCATAATATTTTCTTATTGTTCTTTTATTATCGATAGACTATATAGTGATCTTCCTCATCCATGACTTTAGTAACTATCATCTTCTATGTTTTTTTCAAGATCATTCTAAGGGACAAGGAAAAGATGCCTCAAAGAGGAGAATACAAATTTTTAGGAAATGGATTAGATCTTTAAAAACATGAAACAAAAAAGGTGAGAAATAAGAGTTCCCCAAATAGTACTAGTTGCTGTTCAGTCTGGGTTAGCATCCCCTACCCCCAGTACTTTCCCTCAGTCATAGCACTTTCATTAATTTTATTTATACGTCAATAGTGTGAGGTGATTAGTTGTTTGTCTGTTTCATTTACTTCCATAGCACCAGAACAGGACACAGTACCTGTCACCTGGTAGGTGCTTAAAAATTATTCTTTTAATGTGTTATAAATGAATTAGCATAATCATTTACCAGATTTTGAACACTTTTCTGTGACTTACTCTGGAGGTAGATTTAACCTGAGGGCAAACAAAGTCCCCTGAAGATTTTCAATAAGTGCATGACCTACTGAGATTTGCATTGCAACATGTGTACTTATGGCATGGAGGGTGGCAAACAAAAGAAGACTGGGGAGCTGGTTAAGAAGACATTGGTTATATGAGCAGTGTTTGGGGAATCAGACTAACAGAATTTGTTTGCCCACTTACAGTAGAGAATGAGTGAAAATTAAATGTAAGGAATGGGAGGATAAAGGAAACAGAACAGATTCTCAAAATTATAGCTTGAGCAATTGATTGGATTTATGGTGCCACTAAGTAAAGTTAAAAATAATGGAGTAAGGAAAACCTTTCTGTTCCAAAAAGACAGGTACCCAGTTTGTTACCTGTATAAATCAGCATTATGATTCTTTGTCCCTGCAGTCATTCCAAGTGAGGTTGCCAAAGCTTACTTAACAAGGAGATAAGAAAAGCATAATATATTACAGTTCCCTAATAATATTTCATTATCAGTATAGCACTGATTCAGCCTAGTAGGTACAATGGATTCACATAAGTGAATTCCCCAATAAGTGAAACACCCCTTGTGTTTTCATCCCAGTTTTCTCATTGAGGTTGCCCCAGCTTGACAAGTGAAGCAGAAAAAAAGTTTGAGAACGAAAGAAAGCAATTCAGCATTCAGTATGGCTATTTTCTGGATTTACTTCTACTAGAGACTATCCTTTGGTTTTCTTCTAGGACCAAAGACCATTAGCTTCTGTGCAATATGTGGTTTTCACTCACAGCAGGTCTCATTTAAGCATGTTCTAATTCTAGACTGATTAAGTGCAGCTTGATTTCTGGATGGCATTTGTTTATAAGTTGTAATAGTTTTCTTAGTTATTGGGCAGAATCCACAATGATGCTTACCTTGCATACAAGATGATATCTTTGTCTGTAGAAGTCATCTCTGACCACACTACCCACAGGTCTAGAGTAAAAAGACACCACAAATGGCTGAAAGTGTCAACATAAATAACTATCAATAAATATTATGGCATGTAGCAAAGCACTTGGCTTGCATCTTGCTAACCTATCAGAGATAACTGTATGGCTATTACTGTCACAAGGGATACTCCCAGTTTAGCTACATACAGTATTTATCAAGTGCCCATCACCGTGGTACCTAAACACTTGGGCAATCTAATTAGGCTAGTCCAATTATTGTGTAGAAGTAGAGGAGGTACATTCCTTATATCCCACTCCACTGGAACCAATTTGATTGCATTTTTTAAAGCAAGAAAAGCCTTCTGTGAGAATAGCTTTCTAGGCCTCTTGTTCCAAGATTAAAAGACTGTCTGGGTAAAGAAATGACTGTTTCCTATTCCTGAAGGTGGTAATGTGCAGAATCAAGTGACTCTCCAGTGGTAGAAAACACCACAGCCCAGAGCTCTTGACTGAGAACACTCTACTCCATTTTCTTTTGAACTTCACTCTGGGGGCAGGTAACTGAAAAGTGCTTTCTAAAAGCAGTTCCCCTTAAGGTGAATTATGTCCAAGGACCTCCTTGGTGAGAAAGCTGTGTTCTTTCCTGGCCTAGCAAGGCAGAGTCCTTCTCCTCCTCTCTAGGAGATGGAACTAGGTCAGACCTGAATTTAACCTTGGTACGAAGGCCTCCCCCTCGGAATTTTATTACTAACAGACACAGAGAACTTAGGATATAAGTTCTGGGGTGTGTGTGTGTGTGTATGAGTATATTTTTAACAAGGCACATATACATGGTGGCATCTGTCTGAATTCTGAATCCAGTTCCCAGTCTCTCCCTGTGTGTGTGTTGGGGGCAGGGGCATATTATCCATTAGTTTAATCACTAAGAAACATTTTTATAATTTAAAGCTAATCAAAGATTTCAGAAAGCTATTTCTGTGCACTGAGGCAAACTGTGAATACCATACTTATACAGAAAAGTAGTAGCTTGCCAGTACAGACCTCAGGATAAAGAGCAGTTGTCCTTTTGTACTACCAAGACTTGTCTCTGAAATTTATCACTAATTCGGGGTGATATGAATCTTATTTATCTGATATTTTATTTTATTATGTTTCATAACTTAGTAACAAATAAGTCAACATGGCCTGTAATGTTTCAAAGTATAATTTAAAATTTCATAGAACTAGCATTTACCTTGAAAATGGGTAGACTATTATTTTACTCTTTGGTGGTTCCATCTATATTATGCATATTATTATTGCTTGTTGCTCAGTTCAGTTTGTTTTTTTTTTTTTTTTTTTTTTTTTTTTTGCGGTATGTGGGCCTCTCACTGTTGTGGCCTCTCGCGTTGCAGAGCACAGGCTCCGGACGTGCAGGCTCAGCATCCATGGCTCACGGGCCCAGCCGCTCCGCGGCATGTGGGATCTTCCTGGACCAGGGCACGAATCTGTGTCCCCTGCATCGGCAGGCGGACTCTCAGCCACTGCGCCACCAGGGAAGCCCTCTGTTCAGTTTTTAAACAGTCTTATTTTCCCCTTGTCCCCTCTTAACAATATAGAGTCTCTACATGTGTCTTATTGATTTGTTCTTATTGTTGTGGCTTTGGAGCCTTTTGGTAAGTTGATATTCTTTCTGTCCCTCAACCCTCCCGATCCTGTTCTTGGAGTCTGGCACTTCTCTTTTATATCCATTCTTGGTTGTAAGACTTTTCTTCTCTCTTTCAATATATATATATTTTTTTAAATTACCTTAGTTCATGGAAAGTATTTCTGTACAGCTACATCAATTCCCTTAGCTACCTACTCATCTTCTTTCTCATCATAACCATTTGCCATTATATTTTCAGAATTTCATTTTTTAGTGTTCTATTTCTCTTGAGCCATCTTCCTATAAAGAAATTCTCACTGAGGGTTCTTAAACAATATTTTTTCTCCAGCCCTTAAAATGATGGTTGCAATTATTGAGCATCTACTTCATGACAGGAATTGTATGTGCATTATCTCATGTACTGTCTACCACTATACTGTCTTACAAGATAGGTTCATTGTCTTCATTGTACCAGTATGAAGATTGGAGTTCAGAGAAGACAAGCATAGGCAGTAATGGAAAGAGTAGGGTGGAATTTCAGGTATATTTGGCTCAAAAGCCTATACTCCTAACTATTACATTCATACTGGAATACTCATCTGAGGAGCAAGAATTTAACCTTACTATGTTATTTATTCCTATAAATTACTAATTTAGCCATTCCTATGTCACTATCAAATACTGTGTCAGTTGGATTGTGTTTGACTACAGTTGGCAGAAGGTCAGCTCAAAAGGATTTAAGCAGTGGCTCATGTAATGAGAAAGGGTTACATGAGATAGGGGGAATTACAGGATTTATTGATACAGGGATTCAAAGATGGACATCTTGGCCCAGGGCCATTCTACCATTGCTCTGCCATCCATGAGACTGGTTTCATCCTCATGCTGATTGCCCTCATTGTATAGGATGACCACCAAGAGCAACACAAACCGTGTCCTTCCTCTGTTACATATGAGAGGTAGAAGAGCCCATTTCCCAGAAATCTGAAGCAAACATCTCCTTTCACCTAATTAATTTGAATTGTATCACACGCCTATTTCTTAAAATAGCCCAGAAAAGTGCATTGGCTTCAATTAAGCAAGGCTGAATCCAGGATCAGGGACTGGGGTCTGCTAAGGATTAGTCAGATAACAGATCCCTGAACAACATGAAAGTTCCATTTAGAAGAAAGAGAGGAGAATAGATGTAGGATAGGCAGTCAACGGTATCTCCACTTCAGCTCACTGACTGTCCAACACTCACATGCTCCCTTCTGCTCCAACCTTTACCTCTGAAACCTTCACAACTACTTGAAACTGCTCACTCCTCCCCAAAGCCTCATCCAGCTACTGTAACTGGTTCCAAGAATCAAGGTTTGTGCTCAGTTTTCTTTATCAGGTATGATGTGACTTCTCTAAATAAATGACAGCTATCTGCCACCAAAGCACTTACTATTCAAGAGTAGAGGAAAAAGAGAAAACTACCACTAAAATTTCTATTTGTAAAAGTGAACAATGGAGAGCACACAATCGTGCTTTGTCTAAGGAATATATGAGATTCTGCCGAGAAGGAAAGTGTGAGCTCCGTGCCCTGGCTGTGGAATGATTTTCTGGATCAGCCAGTCTGGCAGCTCCTGATTCTACTTTCTGGAAAATTCTCACTTACCCAATGTCTCCCATGGTCACAGTGGAGAAAGGTATAGTGAAGGATAGCCTTTAGCAGCATCCTTGTCCTCAGGGTCCCAGGGAAATTTTAAGGAGTTGTCTGTCCTCTAGGCAAACATGGATTTATCTGGTAACAGAATCCCTTTTAAAAATTGAGAATACTTTGGGTTTATTTGTTTCTAGTCAATTATATCAGCTTTCAATAATTTTAGAAATCTTTTGTGATCATATTCTGGAAATTTTAGCCTCTTAGAAACAAGCTTCTGTCTTCTGCCCATTTCTCTGGCACCCTGTTTAGTTGATGCTATCTTCATCTTAGAACATTCTTCAAGATAAATTGAAGCAATAGATGGATATTTTTCTTATGGAAGGACACTGGAAATAGCCAACATAGACCAACATCCTGAATTTCAAATTTCTCTGACCAATTTTCCTAACAGGATAGTGTGGATACACACATGGTCTGTGTTCCAAAATACAACAGATCTGAGTCTAATAAGATGTTTTACTGCTATGTGACAAAAATCATTGCAAACTTCATAGCCTGGAATGATGGGGTCCTCAATGCTCTCACTAATCCCTACATTCAAACTTTCCTCTATGTAAAATCTGTTAACGCATACTTGCTTCTATCTATTTTCCAGAAAGTACATCTATTTCTCCCTCTTCCTCCACATTTAGTTTAATTCTTCAACTCTTGACTGTCTTTTCCACTCTGTAATCCCTGGAATTCTAGGAGAACCAATGGGGACACCAATTGCATTTATAAAAGTCAACTTTGCTTATTACTCTCAACCAGATTTTAAAGTTCTGTATTTCTGGGCAACATTTCTGGAAACAGAAAAGAGATCTGTGCCCTGAAAGGCTCAAGCAGGCTTTAGCCTGCTTAACATCGCCAAGGAATGAAGGGTGAAAAAAAGAGGATTTTATTAAAAAACAAAACAAAAGAACAAGAATCAATCCTAAAATGCACAGCTTATGAATTATTAATGAAAGATATCAGGAAATTACTCATTTAGAGATAGGCCTGCATAAATATCAATGAACTGTACATGTGATATATCTCCACAGGGGTTATCTTTATTTGAGTATAAGTATGTTAACTTACAAAAGTAGGTGCTAAATTGTCACAGAAAGAAAAAGATTGGACCTATCATATATGTTTCCTTGAGAGAAATCTTCTCCTAACCCCTGACCTTTTACCTAGGAGTAGTAGCAACAAAGTGAGTTTGTTATGGCCAGGAAATAACATAAGGATATGTCCTCATTTATCTCATTCCACATTGTATTAGTTTTTTGGTGCTGCTATAAAAATTACCGCAAAGCTAATGACACTACCCTACCCTTCTGTAGCTTAAAAGTCTGACATGGGTCTCACTGGATTGAAATCAAGGTGTTGGCAGGACTGTGTTTTTTTCTGAAGACTCTAAGGAAGAATTCATTTTCTTGCCTTTTCCAGCTTGTAAAGACCACCCACATTCCACAGGTCATGGCCTCCTTCCTCCATCATCAGCACCAGCAACAAACAGAAACACTGTATCTCTCTGAACATTCTTCCATACCAGGAGAAATCTCCCTCTGACCATTACCAGGAAATCTCTGCTTTTAAATAACCATATGATTAGATTGGGCTCAACCAGATAATCCAGGATAATCTCCTCATCTCAAGGTCCTTAATTTAATCACATCTGCAAAGTCCCTTTTGCTATGAAGATAACATATTCCTTGGTACAGAGATGAGGACCTGGGCATCTTTGGGGGTCTGTTATTCTGCCTACCACACATGTTAAGTAGGATATAACATTGCTTAAATGATAAATAGTTGAAATCCTGCATTGTCCTTGCCAAAATCATGAAGCAACAAATGTTTAATGAATGTCAACTATGAATGGAGAGAAGTATGAGATAAGGAGGGATACAAGGCTGAAAAAAAGAAAGACCCCATAAGGGTATGCAAAAAATCCATACCTTTAAGAAGTATATGAAAATAATTTTCTTACTATGAAAATAAAATTATCAGTGATAACTACCTTGAAAATAAATGCTCAACAGAAGTGTGTTGATTTAATCTTCCAGAAAATGCAATCTATAATTTAGTATAAATCATGATCAAGAGTCACAAAAGAAAATTATATTGACTAGAAATAAGGAAAACGTTTTGAAGTGTGTTTTGTAGGTTTCATAATATTAGACTGGAGAATAGTTAACACTGTTGTTAAACCTATATGCAGTCCAAGTTTCGACTCCCATAGGATGGAAAATACTGTGAAGATACTCATCTGAAGCTTGACAGTATGTTGATCTAACACTCCCATCTCCTCCTAAAAGGCTTCTTCACTGTCTTGATTCTATTTTCTTTTTATTTTCAATCATGGTATTGTTTTTAGCATACAGAGCAAAATTTGGCAACAGCTTTGAGTTCTGAATGACTAATGAATTGTTCATCTGTGTGAAGGATCTCCCTGGTGCAAGCTCTGTGTGAGTCTCTATTCCTCCCTATTCAAAGATGACATGGTTGATTGTGGCGATATCACCCATGTATGCAGACCCAGCTGAAAAGACAAATGAGAGACCAGCATTCCTTTCTAAAACCCCATGCCCTTAAACTATGTCCTTTGTTTGCAGGCACAATTTGCTGTTTGACAAGCCTGTACTCTGACTCTTCCTTTTTTGTGCAGTCTACATGACAGTCTCACTCTGAATAAGTCACCCTGTTCCTTTTTCTGCAGTTGATCTGTCAGTTATTTTTTCTTAGAGAAGCCCAGAGTTCTGATGTACTTGTGGCTCAAGTCACCTTTATTCCAATCCTTTGATGAGTAATTCCAACTTTTTATTTGAAGTTGAATACATAGACAATCTTGTAAAGTCAATACAGGCCACAGAGAGCTACGGAATCATTCAAGTTCACAACACAAAACTTATCCCAATAGCACTTCCCAAAGAGGAGAAATAAGAGAATGATTTAATTCATATGGGTATAAATTTATTTGTAAATATATTCTTCTCTCCTGTATGAAAGAATCAGAATTTTAATTGTCTTTGGATATTGGAATTGGTAGCTAAGTGGAAGGTTTACATTCTGTTAGGCCACAGATCCCTGAGTTTAGACCTTAAAATTTTAATGTAACTAACTTACCATAATTTATTATGTGCCAAGTACTAATCTAAGCACATTAAAGTTCTCACTTTCAGCTTTTAGAGCAATCCTAGGAGATATGTATTATTATTATCTCTATTTTGCAGAAAAGAAAAATTGAGGTATAGAAAAATTGAGATATAGAAAAATTATCTTAGTTTACTCAGCCATCCAGTAGAGGGACTGGCATTCAAACCTAGGCAGTATGGTGCCAAAGCTAGCTTCCTTAGCCAGCAAAGTATATTGCCTCTCCCATGTCTCTTATCTTGGAGCATAGTTGACCATAAATCTGTTACCTACCCAAGGACTGAGCCCAGTGAGAAAAGTCCAGAGTTAGAACTAATGCCCAGAACATTGCCTGGAACACAGCAGGTTGAATGAATGAATGAACAAACAAACTAAATCTACCATGTCATGGGTCAAACGTTTGAAGGACAAACACAAGTGTAGGTACCATATGGAAATCCAAAAATATAATGACAGCAACAGTCATGATTTGTTGAGCACTAGCTATATACACAAACTGTGCTAAAGGCTTTCTATAATCTGTGTAGCTTAAACAGCATGATCACGCACATATTACTCTCCCCATTTTACAAATAAGGAAACTAAGACCTAGAAGTTTATGTGGCTTGTCCAGGGTCAGACTTCTAGTAATTTATAGACCCCAAGATTTAAATCCAGGTCTCTCTGGTTCCGTGATCCAAAGACTTAACCTCTTGTGTACTAGCAGGCTTTAGTCCAGTAGGACTTATTCTCTATCAGGAGACATATATCATATGAAGCTATAAGGATGAATCTAAGATTATGTTATATTTTATAACCTAGACAAAGAACTGTCTTAGCAAACTCTGAAGTTCTGAGATTACAGGACAGATTCCAGACTTGAAAGCAGGAAGTGGAGCTTGAAAATGGAGATTTGCCTCTAGGTATATGTGCATGGTGCTATGTTTATACTTGAGCAGAAATATTTCTACCTAAAAAAGGTAGGGAGAGGACCATAGGGCTCCAGTTATCAGAGGGATCCAGGATATACCTGATCTCATCACCAACACAAAGATTCAAGCAAAAAGGGACCAAGTGGAAGTCCAGTGTTTCACACTGAATTTAATTTTAAGCTGAGACAAGCAGCAGAGGTGTCATGGCGTACAGGTCCCCCATGTAGGGCACGTAGACTGGAGTTTCTTAAGTGCCCACTACTGCTTAAGGTCAGGGCAGACCTTGGACACTAGGGAGAAACTGGGCTCACATGTGGCAGTTAAGTGTTCCATGGATGGACAGAAGAGACTTGAAAACTCCAGGAGTCAGGCTCCACCTAAAAAGGCTCTTGCTGCTTCTTGAAGTTCTTAGAGCAAACCCCATCTCTGCCCCTAACCTCATCCCAGCTTTTTAAAATTTATAACATCTACTTTTTTCTCTCCCCTATACAACCTCACCATTTTCTGGATTTCTAGTGCTGTTGTATTTCTTCTTGGTGTCAACATATTTTCTGTGCCACACATGTCATACTTTCTATTGGAGTATGATAGAAAGGGTTTGAAGATTGTAAGACTGATGCCTCAGACTCAGTTTGCTTTCTTTTTGTCATACCACCTTACCAGACCAGCAAAAGGCAATGCAAAGGGCACATAAAACCAAGGATACACATGTGGACACTTCTGCTTGCCTCTGCCAGTTCCATACAATGGCAAATCCTAAATTTTATGCTTTCAACAGCCTGCACACAGTGAGGGATCCAATGGGTCACTGGAGACCAGAGCCCTCTGCAGGCATCCTGCCCTATGCATTGTTCTGCTGGTGGTGGGGACCACGCCACCATTCCAGTCCACCCTACAACCATGGTTCTGTTTATGCCAAAGTTATTTCTACCAAATTCCCCATTGTCTCTTATTCTAATATCAGGTCCCCTTCAGACAGCTGGACTGGGTCTGACCTATTAACAAAATCTAGAGAAACTGAATTTTATATATTGAATTCATCACCAACACAAAAATTCCTGTTTAGTGCATATTTTTAATTGTTTTGTGTATTTTAAGTTGTTTTGCATATTGTAGGTTTCTAAAGATGAATATTTTATCCCTATTTAATCAGCTGGTAAACTGACCTGACTCGCTAAACAGAATGAGGTAACTGGGTTAAAACATCAGGCCCAGGCCAAAGGAAACCACTAACAGAAATTATTGGAAAAGAATTATTGGGAATACTCATTAGTTTCTTCTAGCTTTAACTACACTACCTCCATTCTACAACTGTATTTTCTCTGAGAACAATGTGCTAATGGCACGCCTACTGAGAAAATGATGTGTCAGAAAGCTAAATAACATAGTCTATGTTATTGGTTGAACAGTAATTGAACATTACTATGAACAATGTTCATGCAGTATAATGCAATGAAGAAGCAGCTTTAGGTTTTGTTTTGAATGGTTCTTTTGTAAAACTATCATTTTGGTTCAGTGGTTCAAAAGTTAGGGTCCATTAACCAGTTTCCTTATATCAGTGGGAGATTTGCTTCTAGGTACACATGTGTGGTGCTCTGAGTAGTTCTACTTGAGTAGCCCCCTGAAAGAGTAGTTCCTTGGAATCTTTCATTTGCAATGGCTTTTTTCGACATATTAGAGCAGTTGGCTACAATGCATCATTTCTGATTTAGGAAATAATTTTGCCTTTAATATCAAAAGTGAAAGATTATTGATTTGACCAAAGAACTTCATCTTACAGACACCTTAAATAAGATTATGTTCCAAGGGGTTCTAGCAAAATTTTGGGGTGATTAAACAATTGACAAATTTATAGGTGTCCAGTTAAAGCAGTGATGGCCAAAAAAGACATGCAGTTTAATTTAGTAATGATCTGTAGTCTACATGGATCTATATATTTTTACTCTATAGTTATGCCCTCAGTTTGTTTTGCTGGGGGTAGTTCCATGAAATCAGGTGGTCTGTCATTTATCCACACCTTTATATAATCTTTAAAGATGATTATACAGCATATTAACTGCCTTATAACACGTTATTTGGAATGCTTTTATTTTTTTATGTATTTACTTAAATGTAATGTAGAATACTCATGTAAGTAGAGTTGTAACAGTTGTTTAATACATTTCAGGCCTACTCTCACCTCTTACACCATCAGCTGAAGAGAAAATAATTATCATTATTGATCTATTCAAGTCTCCATGATAGAAACTTTGTATAAGTTTTATATACACCACAGACAAATAGTGTGTACTTGGTGCTACAAAAAGCCTGTTATTAATAATTTTTATTTATATAGCAGTAATTGTAACCTAGACCATCCCATGCCTGATCTAATAAAAAGAATATTTTTCCTAAATGGGAGATAAATAACATTACTTAGAACATATCAGTAGATTTTCATTTCAGGAGAGGTATAAGTAATTGATAGAGTAATTTGACTCTGGTAGAACTAAAAAGTTGAGATACAGTATTTGACAGACTTACCTGACCTTAACGTCAGTGTAAACCAATATTCTCAGGTCAGAAATCAAAGTGGAGCAGAAAAATGCATATATGAAACAGACTAAACTCAGAAACTGGCTCATTGTTCAAATATGAGGAACTACCACTATGAATGTCTATAAAGAGCCCAAAGATGAGATAAATCCCCCATATACAAATATTAGAAGACTCAAATGATTTTTAAGTTAATTAATGGACCTCACTACAGACAGTACATGATAGACTGAGTGTTGGTTGATTGCAAAATTTAGCAAAACTGTGCACGTGCATTGAATTGGTTCAATTTAATAAAAAGGATAAAGAACCTCAACTCAGCCCTGATGATTCATGTACAAATCATGAAGAAAATGCTGGGCCAAGAATGCAGAATAATATTTCTATAATACTGGGCCTTTACTCACTTTCCGTGGTAACTTTTAATGGTCCAGTCTAAGAATTAGTTAAGCTAAATGAATATCTACATTATTTGCTTTGCCTAAAGTAAAAATATCCAAGGGCAATGGTAAAACACTTATTTAGGGTTAGTTTAAACTCTAATTTGAATAAATAAGCAGATAAAAAAATTAAAGAGATAATTTTGCATTCCTACTCTTGACTATTACTGAGAAGTTGAGTTTAAAAATGCATATATCGGGAAGGCAGTGTTTGCTTCTCTCCATATTGGAATAACTGCTAATAGACTTTCTCTCCTACTTTAAACAGCTATACAATTTGACAAAATGTAAGGGGCATTAAGATATTGAAAAAATAAAAGAAGGGAATCACATGGAATGAGCCTCATGATTGCTCTAGCTTTCTATCTGGATACACTTTGATATTGCAGCATAGGGAAATGGAGACCAAAACAGATGGTAGTATTGTTGACTTAAAGAGGTAGACGCCAAAGTTCAGGACTGCTAAATTGGCTAGAATTCATGGAGGATGGTATGAGAAAAGAAGGGGCTTTGCAAATGGGACTTCCAGAAATCTGCATGGCAATTCTCTATATGTGTATGCCTGAGAGCTGTGTTACACATGCAGAAGGCTTCCATGAGACCAAGCAGAGATACCCTGTTTCAGGGTTGACAGTTGAAGCAAGATATCTTACAGTACTGAGGTCTTACAGTACTGAGAGACATTGGGATTTCAGTTTAGTCAGAGTACAGAAATCTCTCTGAGTAATTTTGACATTTAGGTAAGACCTCAGAAAGGCTGTAGCTATCTAACAAGACCTGTAATTGAGTTCAAAAGTGAAATAAACCAACCCTAACAGAGAAATAGCCAAGTCTCACAAGATCAAAAAGATCTGACAAAAGCTTAACAATCCTTCATTAAAAACTTCTCCTCTTTAAAGAAAAGTGACCAATCCAGATTCCATACAACATGTCATCTGCAAAGACACAATGAAGATTGCTAGAGATGTAACAAAACAGAAGATATGGCCCACAATCAAGAAAAACGCAGACAACAGAAATAGACCTTAAGATGACGAGGTTAATGAAGTTAGCAGACAAGAATTTTGAAACAGCTACTATAAATGTGTCCAAAGACTGAAAGGAAAAGATGGCCATATTGAGTAAACAGAAGGGGGACCTCAGCATAGAAATGTAGATAAAAGGATGGAAGGAAGGAGGGAGGGAGGGAAAAAGGAAGAGAAAGAATGAAAACCTAATAAATGTTTTAAAACTGAAAAGTAAAATATCCAAAGTGGAAAAATTTACTTTGAAATGAATGGGCCTAGCAATAGACAGGTATTTATATTATAAAGTGTCAGTGAACTTGAAGACAGATCAATAGATATTATCCAGCAAGAAGAACAGAGAAAAAAAGTATGAAAAGAAACCCAGAATTTCAGTGACTGATGGAACAAAATCAAACAGTGTAACATACATATAATTGGACATACAGTGGGAGAGTAGAAAAAGAATGATCACAAAAATATATATATTCAGAGAAAAAAGTGATCGATATTTTCCAAATTTTATGAAAAACTTCAACTTATAAATCTAGCAAGCTCAGAAAACCTTAAGCAGAAAATATACAACACAAAACAAAAATAAAATCCGTAAACCACATATTTGAACTTAAAACGAAAGATGGAAATAAAAAACTTAAAACTTTATGGAGAAAAAGGATATAATTCACGCATATATAAAAACTGTAAATTATGACTGACTTCTCATCAAAAACAAAAAGCATTGTTAAAGTGCTGGAAAAAAGTCAACTCAGTGTCTTGCCACTTCTATTCAAAGTTGTACTGGATTTTCTAGCCAGTGCAATCCTAAAGTAATCCATAAAAACATTACTGGAAATAATAAGCAAATTTATAAACATCACAGATCAAAATCAATAAAGAAAATGCAATTATATATCTGTATACTAGCAGCAAACAACCAGAAATAGAAATTTTAAAAATGTAAATTAAAAATTGCATTAAAAATGGCTTTGAATACTTAGCAATAAATGTATCAAGTCATATAACCCTGATACTTCAAAGACTACAAAACATTGCTGAGAGAAAATTTAAAAGACCTAAATAATGGAGTAGAATATTCAATACTGGTAAGATGTCATCTCTACTCAAATTCATCCATAGTCAACACAGTCGACTTTCCAACAAGCGTTTCTATAGACATTACACGTTGATTATACAATTAATAACAAAATGAAAACAGCATGGAACAGTTGAAACAATTGTGAAAAGAATAAAAAAATCAATGGGGAAAGAAAAGTCTTTTCCACAAATAGCACTAGAACAATTGAATAAGGAAATGAGGAAAAAAAGGAAAAATTTGGTCCCTATCTCACAATGTACACAAAAGTTAATTTGAGTTGGACCATAGACTTAAAAGTAACATTTAAGTCTACATAGCTTCTAGAAGAAACTATTGTAGAACACAATATTGAAGGACACATTTAAGGCCTAGGAAGTAGGCAAAGATTTTTTAGACAATATATAGAAAGTAATAACCTTAAAAGAAAACATTTTTATTGGATTTTACAGAAGTTATCATTAAGAACAAAAGACAAGCCATAGATTGGGAAAAAAAAGTTTATAATACATCTGACAAAAATATATGTATATATGTATATACATATATCTATTATAAAATCAATAAGAAGACAACATGGAATCCTATTTTTAAAAATGGACAGAAGACTTGAACAGACCTTCACCAAAGACCTACAGATGGTCAATGAGCACATGAAAAGTTTCTTGACATTAAAAGTCATCAGGGAAGTGCAAATCAAAACCACAGAATACAACTTTACACCCGTCAGAATGGCTAAAATTAAAAGGACTTATAACACCAAATATTGGTGAAAATAGTGAGCAACTAGAACCCTTGTACAATGCTGTTGAGAGTGTAAAATGGTACAATGATTTTGAAAAAATGTTAGTCAGTTCTTAAAAATCAAACTTATTCCTACCTATGATCCAAAAATTGTACCCCTAGTTATATACCCAAGAACAGTAAAAACATTTGTCAACAAAAAGACTTGTACAAGAATCCACAAACTTTGTTCATCATAGCCATAACATAAAAATGACTCATTTGTTCATCAAAAGGAGGATTTGTGAACAAATCACATAACAGAATACTGTTAAGCATTAAAGAAACAATGAACTATGGATACACACAATAACATGATGAATCTTAAAATTTGTCTTGAGGAAAAGAATTCACACACACAAGAGTATGTACCTACATGATTGCATTTATATGAAGTTCAAAAACAAGCAAAATTAATCTATTATGATGAACTCAGAACAATGGTTGCATGTGAGAAAGATGGAGACTGACTGGAAAGATGTCTGAGGGAAGTTTTGGAAGTGAAAAAGATGTGCTATATATGTTCTAACTCAATTGGGGTGTTCGTTATTTGAGTGCATGTATTTGTCAAAACTAATCAAACTGTTCACTTAAGATGTGTGCATTCCCCTATTTGAATTTTAACTCAGTTTTACTAGAACTGAAAACTGAAAGGAAAGTATTTCAATAATTGAAAGATCATTTTGGTTTGTTTCTGTTATTCTGTTTTGATTCTACTTGGTTCCTGTAGACACCTCATTCATTGTTTCATTAATTCTTCATGGTTCCAATGATTCTAATATTGACTCAGAGCCTCTGAAAATGGTGAAAACCCAGAGTACCAGTTAGTTATGCTTAAAGCAAAGAGAAGAAATAGAAGATTTAGACCTGATTGGTCTTGGGGATTTCCATTTTGTGAACACCAACTTTTGGAACACATGGTTAGTGTACTTGGTAACTAAATCATGAGTTTGGGTACCAGAATCAGTGAGTAAACCAGGGAATGTATATTTCTGTATTTATCTTTAGACACTAGAGTAGGGAATGAACAAAGCTCCTGGTTACTGCAACCTACTTTCATGCAACCTTTCTGGATTATCCCAGATAAATATGATATTTTTCTTCTTCAAATCAGCATAGAAATTCATACCTCTTTAGTATGCCTTGTATTTTAATTGTGTCCATGTCATATCACCCCTCCTAGTTGGTGTGCTCTTAAGGCTAAAAACTGTTTATTATCTCATAGCACCTAGAACATTGTTTAATTTAGATCGAGTGCTTGGTAAGGTTTGAAGTATTTGATGGACTGGATTTGATTGGACTGGATGGAATAACCCTTGTAGGTAATGGAGCTACAGATCAGGCAATATGAATAGGGATTTGAGGAGCTGGATTCATTTGTGCCTTCTTATAACAAAGTTATTGAGTACTTACCATGAGTAAGATAATGAGATGAGAAATTTAAAAATCAAAGAGAAATAAGGCATAATTCTTGTATGCAAAGTTCTTTCAGGTTGTCAGGGGGAAAAAAACAATGTGTATAACTGAAACACAATAAAAAGTGGAAAGTCATGTGAAAAAACAAAGAGATACATTCTTATGAAAATGCAAAGAGGAGGAATATGTTTGCCTGTATTTTCCCTCTCCCATTAGAGAGGCTTGCTCTCTTTTAGAACAAATTTAACTCATGTTTAGTGTATGCATGTTGGGGAAGCCAAAAGAAATACTAGTAAGAAGTGTTAGGAATTCTCTTTCAACAAAGAGTCAAGAAGATAACCTTTTATAGGAAGAATAGTCAGTATTTCTTCCAGAAATCAAGTGTGAGTGAATGGGAAGTGATTCCAAAATTTATTTATTCTTTTCCTAACAATGAGAGCCTAGTCTGTGAGGAGCTCTGGTTTCTAATTGTGTCTTTGCCCATAACTGGATGGGTGACTTGTTCATTGGCTTACTCTCCTGTATCATAGCCTTTACATCCATAAAATTAGAGAATAGGACAGAAGGTTTCAAAGTCTACTCCAACTCTAAAAATGTCATGACTATATTCTGTGCCTCTGTGATTCTTATTATCTTTAATAAAATTTTTTATGTGATTTTGGTGAAAGAGGTTGCCCGGTTTCCCAAACTTTCTTGATCCACATGCTATTTTCACGGATAGTATTTTCAGTAAATCAATGTTAAATATTTTTCTTAAAATTAAATGACATTTTTACTTAAATAGATTTAGCTTTATTCCCAAGTAATAATATCCCTGGAAGCATACATTCTAAGTGTTCCTTATGCTTTCATACACATGAAAATAAATACATAATCATTAAATTTGTCTCTTATACAACCAATAATATGCATATTCTACTTTAAGAAACACTGTTTTACTATATTAAAAAAGACTTATCCAGTGTCTTTGCCAGTTGACCGTCAATCATAAATGTTAGCAGAATAGGTCAACCTATATGCACTAGTATCTATAAAGACTAAAAAATATATGTTGCACTCAATCAGAATCTTCTAAATCCTGAATTCAACTCTTAAGTGAGTATGTACATTACCTGGAAAACGATTTGCAAAAATAGATTTTTAAAGTTCAGAGTAAATTGGAGAAAAGGCTACATTATATTTGAACCTTAATAAATACTTAATAACCCATAAGACAAATAGCCATGAATTACTAGAATGATTTCAAGCACAGTGCTTCTGCATAGAGCCAACCTGCTCTCTTATTTTTCTCATTATAAAACAGGAGTTATAATATTGCAAAGTTTGTTAGCTCTGTTAATTTGTGTATTTTATAAAATAAGACATTTGAATAATATGGAACCAGAACCATAGGAAAATCCATTTCTTTCTCTTCTTTCTCTTCTCTATCTAGTCTCCCCTGCCCAAGACAGCTTTAAAATGTCTCTCATAGAGTGGGAAAAACAAGAAGATTCCTCTAACTCTGTCCTTTTTTATGGAGGTTGTTTATTTCTTGAATGAGGGTGTGTGTGTGTGTATGTATATGTGTGTGTGGGGGGGTGTACAAGCTTAGGTCCTCAGGTGGAACCGTGGTTCCTGTGCTTTCGTCCTCGAAGCTGTTTTTCTGGAAGGGAATGGAGGCAGCTGTGTTTACAGCTCAAGTCTTGGCATACATTTACCAGAATCTATTATTCATATCATTCAGTATCAGGGAGAGATCTCAGGCCACCTGTCTATCTGACAAATTCACCCTTTTGTGAGCTTTCTGTTCATAGCAAATTATGTTCACATTGATGAATTGAGTTTTTATGAGCACTGCTAACTAACATTCTCACAGAAGGCCAGGGGCAAGAGCCTGCAAGTGTTTCTGGTCCACAAGTAAATGATAAAAAAAAAAAAAAAAGAACGAAAGAAAAAAAAATAGTAGTGTTTAAAGACAATTTGCCATGGAGGGATAGTTAAATCATTTGGCAATGGCGTAATATTTATAATTCCAAGACTTTCCATAAATTATTGCAAATACTCTGCTTATAACAAACAGAAACATGGAAAAAATCCACACATTATTTTTCTCTGTGGCACAGAATATTCTTTAAAAACTGTTTTACATTTTGACAGGTAACCACTGACCAGGGCAAAACACGGAGTACTTGAAGTATGCCCAGCATTAATAAATCGAGCAATTTTATACTATAATGTGGAAAACTTGCAGCAATTATAGCTTAAATTCCAGCTTCATATTTCCATAGATACAAAATGGATTTTTTTAATCTCTAGAAACCCTATACTGGTTATGAAGCTAAGCCATGTGGCCTGAGTTAAATAAATGAGAGCAATCTTTCACAAAAGACTAACAGAAATCCTTCTAAATGGTGGGTGGGGAAATATCCACTGTTCATGATAGAAATGAAGATTTCCTTCAGTTTACATATAGAATTGGTTCTTCTCACATGCTTCTGAGAGAAGTTCCTTGCATTTATTCTGACTCTTAGTCTGCATTTCATTTAGAGCAACTGAAAAAGAGGAGAGGATTTCACGAGAAAGACACATTCTAGTTTTACTATACCCACGTTTCAAAGCTCTAATTCAGAATCTACTTAAAATGATAAACCTGCTTAGGTGGCAGATCCACTAGTCAATATGTTTTGTTTTTTTTTTTAAAAAAAGGAACAAAGCAGAAATTTTACAGGGTAGTGAGGAATATCATCAATAAAAATCCATGTTCTCCTGGTCTCAGTTCACTCCGGAACTGTGACCCTGTCATTCCAAAAGTCAGAGTATTACCTTCGATAAAGTACACTCTTATTCCCTTAAGTCTTATTGCAAGTCGGTGGAAAATTCTAAAGCTCTTCAAAATGTAGCCTGCCAAAATGTGTCAGACACATCACCTTTCAATGCAAAGAAAGACACCATAGCACAAAGAACGCTTGGCATTATCCCTGGAAAATGCACACCTTTCGGAGGAGCAAATGGGAAGGGTGGTCTGTTCAACACCATATGTGAGAGAGCTGAACCAGTCTCATTTCTCCTTCCAAATGTTACAAGCTGCTACCTCATTGTGGTGTGTGTGACTCTGGAATGAAATTGGTGACAGCCAAGTGTCTACCTGGTCCCAATGTCAGTTGGCCTGTTGACCACTCGAGCGTACTGCTCAATATGATACTATGCTTTAGTGGCCTCTGAGACAATGAATGCCTAGGTCTTTATGTTAATTTAGTAGCACCTGTGAAACTTTTACAAACTTCCCAGTGGCTGCCACTGCCCTCAGATTTATGGGTTAAATGAGGAGACTGGGTTTGCCATCCTTATAGTATACAGAGGTGCAGAGACAGGCAAATTTTAAAGATTTTTTTTTATCTTTCCTTCTGGTCTAAATATATTACAGATAGGTGCTTATGTCATTAAAAATAAATTGGAGAGAATCATAGCAACAAAATGCTGCAATCACAGGTGTGATGGCAATTTTCTGTGGTAAGCATGGTGACCATTCATCTCAGATTCTCTATAATAGTTCAGTTTTCAAATAGTCCATCCTTTTCTCCAACCATGTGTTCCTATTTTACTTCAGGAAAGATGGTAAATGCAGCTTTAAGGCAACAGGACAATTTTACCTGCAAGAATTTTTCACTGTAAGATTGTGGAAATGAACATAGGAGGAAGAGATTGAGGGTTTTCATTGCTTAGTAACCAACTTGAGATAACGTGTACATTCTCCG